>NC_089797.1:20175586-20185586 GCF_040412425.1 Macrobrachium rosenbergii | reverse complement strand
TTTTTCAGTCTGCAGCCTCTTAAGGGAAGCAATTTATTTTTCGTTAGTGATAAATATTTAGTGTGTAATAAGTTAGGTTATTCTGACTTTTCGACATTCTATTACTTTCAGGGCCCTCCTTAAAGTGTAATTGTATAGTCTGTCTTAATTTGGTGTAAAATGTGTTTGTTATTCGGATGTTTTCAGTGTGTGTATTGATTTTTTGTGTTTATTTAATGTATTTTGTAAGAGGCTCAGTGGTCATTTCTTTCTAAAAGTTAAGTTTTATTTTTATTTTCTTTTTTATCCTCCTTATAATTGTATAAACTATCAAGACTCCTGGAAGGAAGTAGATAACCTCCCCATTGACACCTTCACTCATTTCGCCAGTCGACACGCCATGTAAATATCAGTGATGCCATAAACAACCTACTCAATAATATCACCCAGCTGTGATGAAACTGTAGGAGCTTTCAAATTCAGCCACCCAAATTTACCTTTTGCTAAATGCCTAGTCAGTGCGTGCATAAAGGCAACTAGAATAAAGTTAAGTTTATCTTAGTTTAACCAGACCACTGAGGAGCCGATTAACAGCTCTCCTAGAGAGGGCTGGCCCGAAAGATTAGACTTATTTGACCCGGCTAAGAACCAAGTGGTTACCTAGCAACGGGACCTACAGGTTATTGTGGAATCCGAACCACATTATAGCGAGAAATGAATTTATATCACCAGAAACAAATTGCTCTTATTCTTCATTGGCCGCCAGAGATTCGAACGCAGGCCCTGCAGAGTGCTAGCTGAGAACGGTAAATTCGACCAGTCCAACGAAGAACTAGGCAACTAGGAATAACAGCAAACTTCTTCTACATTAATAGACTTGGTGATTACATAATAAAGCAGACATTATCATAGATTCGGATGTGTTACCAAGGCCAACTGCTGACCATGAAATGCTCTGTGTTGTATTTCATGGTCAGCAGTAGTCAACATACGAAAGAAAACCTGTGCCTGAACCTCTGACTGTCCTTTACCGTAGCAAAAAGAATCAGAGTCCACACGCCATTTGCGATCGACTTATATCCAGTTCAGTACAAAGGATCAGACAGCTCACCAGCATAAAGACTTCCTGCCTTGTAACGACTCTATTTTACAATATTATATATCTAATAACTGCGTCAAAACAAGTTGCCTAACTTGGGCCAGATCAACATATCAGGTGGCAGTGGCAGTGCGGGAGCCAGGAGTCACAGGTAATGAATGGTCGATCATTTCTTTGTATATTCTGAAATGTATACATGACCTTAGTGAGAAACCAGTCCTGGTCTGATATTTTAGGCTGAATATATCTATTCTTGTTTTATACAGGGTCTCTTTTTCACATCGTCTGCTAAGAATTATTCTGAAACAAAATCTGATGTCACTTACGGGTCTCGCTCCCATGATTAGTGTTTACAGAGAAGAAAACCAGTGTGCATACCCTATTACTTTACTTTGTATTGCTTTGTACTAATGTTGTAAGAATATATTTTTCAAGTTTAAAATTGAGAGAGAGAGAGAGAGAGAGAGAGAGAGAGAGCATAGTAGATAATCTTTGTTGCTGACCAAGGTGTCAGCAGAGGAACATTCCGAAACTGGTCGAAGTTTATCATTTAAGGTTATATATCTGAGTAAGTTTCCTGTTTTGAACTCTTTCACTGTGAAATTAAATATCTATTAACATATATTTAAGGTAAGCAATAAACAAATTTTCAATATAGTGAATTTTCTACTACACTGAACGTAAGTTTCTGAAGCTGATTAGAGCCAATCCGGAATCATCAGACAGCAAAGAACGAATTGCCCCTTCGATTTAATGATATACCACTTATACTGTATATCCTCCTCGATACTGACAAAACGTCAACCCTGGGAATTTTTTTCTTTTTCTTTTTGATGAATTCATGTTTGATCTTTTTTTTTTTGCGCAAATCGTTTCTTGTTAGGAAATTTTTCTTTATATACTGGAGTTCATATCACATACTTTGTAGTATGTAGATAAATGTTATTCGCTGATAATGCAGATCTATAATCAAAAGTTCATTACAGAGTATGACAGTATACATATATACATACTTTTTATATACTCTCATACTGTATATATATATATATATATATATATATATATATATATATACAGTCACGATGCATACCAGATACCTGATTGTTACACAACTAATCACAATTTCGAAAATTTACCCCACTTCAGCCAGATACCTAAACTGTCATAACAATAAGAATTACGACTGAGTACTCTAAAGGTAGCATTGATCCCTTAAAAAAGCTCATTGATCACATAAAATTGAATTAACTCTTGAGTTAAATTATTAAAGAAAACTAAATCACAAAAACTTTAATTTATTGAGAAATTAAATTAATCAAGCACAATTTAAACTATCAATAATTACTCAAGACTTGAAAAGTAAATCTTAATAAATGAAAATTAAATCAGTATGCAATGTTAAATTATTAAGAAATATTTAAAATGTTAAAAATGTAAATGTTAAATCACAAATATATAAAATGTGAAAAATCAAGAGATTGCAAACACAAGAACATACAAAAATACACAAATGATTTATCAGGTAATAATTTTACTAATAAAATTATCTTAATATACCTTATTACCCATGGTAATAATAAGTAAATTTCACTTTACTCATACAAGCTTGTTGTCGAGGAATGTTGTGCTGCCATCTCTTGTATACATTGACCCATGACTAAAGAAGTTGTTTTGTTTATTTGGTTGTCCTTGTTTTTTTTTTTTTTTGTGCTTTTTCTTAACATGGAGAGTCCTCAGCATTTCTCTGATCACTACCTGACACCTAGCCACCCGTGAATAGCAAGTACTGAAAAGACTTTATATAAATTTTTCTATGTAGGTGTATACTCTGTGATCCAGTGTTTATAAGTGTATACTGTATAACTAAAGATTGCTGTGTATTGGAAATGTCATATGTTAACCAGAGGCTTAAAGTTTATAATGTATAAACAATAAAGGATTGCATTAAGTTTTACTTCATTGTGCATTTTCTGCAGTCTAGGAACTTACTATATTATATCAACAGTTATATAGCTGTAAATATGTTTATATTTTGCAGAACTCCTAGACCTTGGTCATTCATCTTCATTCTTTGGTCCTAGACCCTAGACTTGTCCTTGGATCTTATCTCATCCTTTAGATACCATGATTCTTCATTGTGATTGTAATCACGGCAGTACTTTTCCTGATCCTGATTATACGTGCAAGACCTTCAATAGACCTTATATTATTATAGAAGTTCCTAAAAAGAAGCATAGTTTGTTAATTTTGTATGTTTCAGTTTGTAAATATATTTTAAGTTAATAGAATTTTCATGTTATACCTTTATATTGAATTTTAAACAAGGAGACTTAAAATTGAACAATCAAATATATTTTTAAAAGAACCAGAGTTCATGGAATATAAAATATAAAAACCATAACTCGACAATTGGCGCAGTGAGTAGGATGACTTGTTCATGAATTTAATGTTTTCTGTTTTCTATTTTGTAAAGGTACCAGGACGTGATAAGAGAAGTGTCAGACTTGGACTCCAGGTATTTGTTGGTTTCTAATTGAGTCTTGTTTATCTTCCCTTTTGATTCTATGGAAGTAAGGCAAGACCTTGAAATTATTAAAAAGGAGTTTGTTATGGGAATTTATATTGGTGGCATTTCGCTGTCCTGTTGTTGACTTAAAATTTTTTAAGTTTTGCAATGCGTTTTTGTATAGAGCGTTAATTAGAGGTTAAGTATCTTGATTTTATGCTTACAATAACTTTTGCATTCTTATTTGTATACGGGCATTAATTAGAGGTTGAGTATCTGATTAAATGCTTAATTTTTGTGTGCATTCGTAAACTTATATAAAGTTGTTTGCGCGAGTTGTTTACAGCAATACATTATGAATTAGTTTGCTAACAATGTAACTGCGTTATTGTTTATAATGGGTTGCTTTAAGTGACTTGTTCTTAGCAGTCTGTTAAATAATTTATGCGTGTAATAAAGTTTACCCTACATTCATTAGTAGTGTTTACATTTTCCGATGCTTGATTACTCACGTCGAGTGTAATTTTCTAGTCGTCGTTCACTTGTTTTCGAAATGTAACTGATGTATTTTAAAGTTTATTTATCGTGTCATGATTTTTACTTTTCATTATGGATGTTAAACCGTTAATTGACAGTGCAATTAAACAAGGCCTTACTGGTACTCAAATTAATGAATTTGCACAGAAACAGTTAAAGCTTCAGATAGAATATGACGAGGTCTGAAAGAAAGCAGACGAAGAAAGAGAAGAAAGAGTCGCAAAGCGTGAGTTAGATAAGCTAGAGAGAGAGAGAGAAAACATGAATTAGAGATACTTAAATTGAAATCTAGTCCTGATTACGCTCCAGATCATAATCCCATTGTTGATCCCTTAAGGTCTTCTTTGCCTAAAATTCCACCATTTGACGAGACCAGACGAAATAGACTTGCAAAGCATAGATCGCTTTGAGAGATTAGCGAAATTTTACAAATGGGAAGAAGCAAATTATTCAATGTTATTGGGAACTCTATTGCGTGGTAGAGCTTTGAAAGTTTATTGTAGCTTGTCCAGTGATATTGTTAAAAATTTTGTTGCACTTAAGAAAGCTCTGCTTAAAGCTCTTCACATAAATTCTAATGTATTTCGAAGGAAGTTTAGAGATTCTATTATTGATACTGACGAAAGTTTTGTACAGTTCAATTGTAAATTGGGACAATATTTTGATAAGTGGTTAGAACTAGCAAATGTAGAGAAAAATTATGAATCTGTTAGAGATTTTATGATTTTTGATCAAATGTTATCTAGTTGTTCTCATGATCTTCGTTCATTTTTGCTAGAACAGTCATTTCAGAATTCGTGTCAACTTGCTGAGAGTGCAGATAGATATCTAGTTGCCTGGCAGGCGAAGAAATGCCGTAAGAGTAATGATAAAATCTACCTAAACCTCATGCTAAACCTGCTGATAAAATTTCAAATTCCTCCTAAAGTTTGAATTCGGTAACTAAATCTGATTCTGGTGTTAATGTCATCATTGTGGTGAAGAATACATCTGTCCTAATTGCTCTGTGTACAAATTAAATAAGAAATCTGATAAAGTAGTGCCTAAAATAGGTGTAGTGCTTGGCCGTGAAGAAAAATTGCATAATTGTGTAACTGATACCTATGGAAAGATTTTTGATCAGTCAGTTGAGATAGTTTTTGATACTGGGTGCAATACCGTGGTTGTTAGAGATACATTAGTACCTTTAAATTACCCTCGTGGCAGAAAAGTGAAAGTTTATGACTATCTTGGTAGACCTTTGTACCTAAATACAGTGCATACATTTGTTGAGTCTAAATTCTTTTCTGGTAAAGTTAAAGCTATTGTTGCCCCCATACGTTGCGCAGATGTCATTATTGGTCTTATACCCGGAATTAAACATACGTTGATGGTTTGCTTAATTCATGGTGATGAGTTTGCTTCTGATCGTAACGTTAACGTTAATGTTGTAACGAGAGCAAAAGCTAAGAGTAAAGTAAAGGAACGTCCTATGTCCAGTAATCTTGAATCTTTCGATAAGGAATATGGTCTTAATTCTGATGAATTTAGTAAGTATCAAAATGCATGTCCTTCACTTGCTAGTATTCGTAAGTTGCTTGATAACGAAGAAAGTGTAACCTTAAAATGTCGGACAGTAAAGTACGTAAATATTGGAGATTTAATATATCGTAAGTGCATTGAAAAAGTAGTAAAACCAGAGGATGTGGGAAATTATGTTATTAAAGCAGTTCAGTACCGTAATATAATCATGAAGTTAGCACATGAATCTTTGTTGGCGGGACACTTTTCATCTCGTAAGACTATAGATAAGATCATGCAGAAATTTATTGGCCGAGGGCAAGCTTAGATATACATAGATTTTGTAAATCTTGTCATTCGTGTCAAAAGTTCATCAGTAAACCAAAGAAAGTACCTTTAGTGCCAATGCCCATTGTGAATGAAGCTTTTTCACGTATTGCTATTGATCTAATTGGTCCTATCACTCCTTCTACTAAGAAAGGTCATAAGTATATTCTTACGGTGATAGATATGGCTACTCAATATCCCGAAGCAGTTGCTTTACGCAATATTGACACAGTTTCAGTAGCTGAGGCATTAATGGAAATATTTTGTAGAGTTGGTATACCCAAAGAAATCCTTAGTGATCGTGGCACTCAATTCAAGTCTGATCTTATGTCTGAAATTAATAAATTATTATGTGAGTAAAAAAGCCACAATAATATAATTGATAAATTGTATATTTTAAGACACAAAAATATACAAAAAAGGGGATAAAAACTGAATCAAAATACTAGTTTTTCTTAAAAAGACACGTTGAAAAGAATTTTGGTGATAGTCGATCCAGGAAAACATCGAACTCTCTTTCAGTGTGGACTTGGCAGTTACGTAATGGCTGTTTCCCCGTATCTGTGGCCAACCGTCGACCTTCTTAACGGCTGTCGTTCGAGCGTACGGTGCTCATCACTGGTGACTACAGGTGGTTCGCGGGTGGAGAACGACTTTCAGCATCGGTGCCTCCTGTTGTTTCTGCGACAACTGCCACTTCGACAACCTGTGTCTTAAAATATACAATTTATCAATTATATTATTGTGGCTTTTTTACTCATTATTTTCGATCACAATATAGTGATGCTCCACAAATTATTAAGTATCAAAGCCATTTACACAAGTCCTTATCATGCATCTTGTAAAGGAATGGTTGAACGTATGAATGGAACTTTGAAAAATATGCTCAAGAAAATTTTTATTGATAATCCGAATGGATAAATATATTATCGTTGCCTTATTTGCATATCGAAATTCCAAATGATAGTTTAAAGTTCAGTCCTTTTGAATTGCTGTACGGTCGAAATGTAAGAGGTCCATTATATATTTTGCATGAATTGGTATCTAATAATAGCATTGATGGAGAATTAACTACTAGTTATCAGTACATAATTAACCTTAGAGATAAATTGCAGAGCATGGCTGAAGTTGCAGTAAATAATGCCAAGGTTAGTGCCAAGAAATATAAAGAGTATTTTGATAAGAAAACCCTCCTCTGTAAATTCAAGGTTAATGATGAAGTTTTGGTTATGCTTCCAAATAGTTCAAATAAATTCCTTATGCAATGGAAAGGTCCATATGTAATCACTGATGTTCATTCTAATGGTGTTGATTACTATGTCAAAGTAGGAAATAGATTAAAGTTATATCATGCAAATATGCTTAAAACTTATCATAGAAGAACTATGTTAGTGTAATTCAACAAGAAGTAAATGATCTTGTAAATTCATCAAATTTGTTTTCAGCTCCTTCGCCGAAGTACAGCCTGTTGTTGCCGTTACTGACGATAATTGTTGTGAATTGCCATCAAGAGATGAAAACTCTGGTAATTATAAGTTTTGTGAATCTTTGTCATCTGATAAAATTAATGATCTTGAATGTTTATTGAGGTCATTTACAGACGTCATGAGTGATACACCTGGTCGTACTAAGACCGTATTTCATAATGTAAAATTGCAAAGTGATGAACCAATCAGAGCTAAGAATTACCCAATTCCTTTAAGTTTGCTCGATGAATTCAATAAGGAGGTAGATAGAATGATTGATATGGATATTATTCAACCTTCAACTTCTGATTATTGTTCACCTGTTGTTATTGTACGAAAACCTAATGGAAGTATACGTTTATGTGTTGATTTTAGAACTCTTAATAAATATTCAGAATTTGATGCAGAACCGATGCCTAGTATAAATGACGATTTACATAAAATGAATGGCGCTAAATATTTTACTGAATTAGACCTGTGTAAGGGGTACTGGCAGGTTCCAGTAGATCCTAGAGCTATGAAATTTACAGCTTTTTCTACTAAGTATGGGTTAATGGAATTTAAAGTGATGCCATTTGGTCTTAAAACCGCGTGTGCAACATTCGTAAGACTGATGAGACAAGTATTGTCAGGGTTATCAAATGTATCTTGTTATTTTGATAACATTGTTATTTTCAGTAAATCCTGGAATAATCATCTTAGTCATATTAAGTTAGTTCAAGACTCGTAATTCATGGCCTAACAGCTGGTCCTGATAAATGTTTCTTTGCATTCAGTGAAATAAAGTATCTTGGGTATAAACTAGGAAACAACTGTTTATCGCCTATTAAATCCAGAGTAGATGATATTGTTAATATGCCTGTTCCAACAACAAAGAAGGACTTACGTTCGTTTATGGGAACATTAGGGTATTACAATAGATTTATTCCAAACTTTTCTATTTTGTCTGCCCCAATTAATGATTTATTGAAGAAAAACTGTAGTAATCAATTAAATTGGTCTGATAATCAACTTAAATGTTTCAATGATCTTAAAGCTTATCTTTTAAAAGCTCCTATCTTGATGTTGCCTGATGTAAACAAGAAGTTTTATTTGCGAACAGATGCGTCGTATCATGGTTTGGGTGCTGTTATATTGCAGGATCATGATGGTATAACCAGTTTGCTATGCAGGTAGGAAGTTAAATAAATCTGAATTAAATTACTCGACTATTGAGAAAGAACTTTTTGCAATTGTTTGGGGAATAGAAAGATTTAAAGAATTTTTGTATGGTAAAGAATTTGTTCGTCAAACTGATCACGCACCTCTTAAGAATCTTAGTAGTATGAAAAATAAGAATGACCGCCTTATGCGTTGGGCATTAAGTTTGCGACCATATTCTTTCTTTATTGAGTACATAAGAGGGTCTGATATCAAAATCAGATATGATCAGTAGATGCATATAGTTTTTTTTTTAAGCCTGTCGTTCAAACTTAGTAGGGGGGTTTGTCGAGGAATGCTGTGCTGCCATCTCTTGTATATATTTTCACTCCATGGACTAAAGAAGTTGTTTCTTTGTTTATTTGGTTGTCCTTGTTTTTTTTTTTTTTGTTTTCTTAACATGGAGAGTCCCCGGCATTTCTCTGATCACTACCTGACACCTAGCCACCCGTAACAGTAAGTACTGAAAAGACTCCTTTATATAAATTTTTCTATGTATAAGTGTATACTGTATAACTAATGAAGATTGTTTGTATATTGGAAATGTCATATGTTAACCTGTGAGTGTTTAAAAGTTTATAATGTATAAACAATAAGGATTGCATTAAGTTTTACTTCATTGTGCATTTTCTGCAGTCTAGAACTTAATTATATTATATCAACAGTTATATAGCTGTAAATATGTTTATATTTTGCAGAACTCCTTAGACCTTGGTCATTCATCTTCATTCTTGGTCCTAGACCCTAGACTCTTGGTCCTTGGATCTTATCTCATCCTTAGATACGCATGATTCTTCGTCAGATTGTAATCACAAAAAAAGTAAAGTACTTCTTCCTGATCCCCTGGATTATACGCGCAAGATCTTCACAGACCTTATATTATTATAGAAGTTCCTGGTGTTATACATAAAGTTTGTTAATTTTGTATGTTTCAGTTTGTAAATATATTTTAAGTTAATAGAATTTTTCATGTTATACCTTTATATTGAATTTTAAACAAGGAGACTTAAAATTGAACAATCAAATATATTTTTAAAAGAACCAGAGTTCATGGAATATAAAATATAAAAACCATAACTCGACTCTTGTGAAAACCTTTGTAAAATCACTTGCAGCTGCTTTAGATTCACAAAACACACTTTTTATTTGGGAGCCGTTACCAAATTTTTACACTTTTCCTATACTCAGATCTCAAAAGCTAAGATTAATACTAGTGACCACACTAACAACTTACATTAAAATTACTTTGAAGAAAGAGGAGAGGTCCACTATGGAATGTCCAAATCAGAATGAGCAAATTTTGGGGGATTGCAGTAATATGAAACGCTCAAGTGACGTCATTAAGGGATTTTGGGAACAAGATACAAAATAAAGTTCTAGAAAAGG
>NC_089797.1:20163086-20168086 GCF_040412425.1 Macrobrachium rosenbergii | reverse complement strand
AATTTCCTTGGGTACTGTGGGCTGTTCATGTACATTACCCACCACTGCCTCATAGACATCTATTTCCCAAACAGCACAACTCTACATAGGGTCCAAACACCCACCCATCTTGTCGGTAGGGACCACCAAGCTACACCATCTTATGTAGGAATCCCCCAATGTCATCCAGACAGAGACTCATCACATTCTCACTGTACCAACCAACCAGGACATCCTCCATCTTATCAAAACATCAGGTCCCTGGTCCATTCCTAGTTCTGCCACCACTGGCAAAACTACTAGCTGCTAAAAAGGCCTTCACAGATGGAATGGATGACTCTTTGCTGAAGGAACTCCTGCCCAGGGCCTCACCACTCCACAAGGTCAAGAAACCTGTTGGTTTGTGGTGCCCATGCAGTAACTATGTACATGACTACTATCCACTTTCCAGCATGGTAGGTATCACATCCATCCTCCATGGGACAAGAATATTCTCTGAGTACTTCCAAGTTCTAGTCACTAAAAAGGATATACTAAAATTGGCGACCATCACACCCTTTGGAACAAGCACCTTCAGTTATTCGATATTCAGCCTTTGGAATTTAGGGGTTACATTTCATAGACTGATGGGTAACATTCTGGAAAACCTAGCCTTTTGCCTCTACTATGTCAACGACATTCATATAATAATCAGAAACTAAAAAGAACCCCAAAGTATGAGGACCATGCTATCTATCCCTCCTAAGGGACCAATGGCCTAATCAACCATCCTGACAAATGCATCACTGGTGACCCCTCTGTAAAATTCTTGGCCATCATGTTTCTGAGAATGGTGTACATCCTCTATCCTGCAATGTGTCAGCCATCAGGGAATATCTAACCCTGAAAGCCATAAAAGAACTCCTAGAGTTAACAATATTGGTAAATTACTTCCACAGATGACTTCCAAAAAATTACCTAAATCATGGATCCCATTCTTAAGATGCCCTCAGTGGCAGCACCAAGATCCCCACATTGGGCCCTGCTTGACAAGATGCCTTCAAAGCAACCTAGAAGAAACTTGCTGACATCACAACACTGGTATTTCCTAACCCCTAGTACAGCCTCACATTTACCACCGATGTAAGCAACTTCACAACAGGTGCCGCCATGCAGAAAATAATCATAAACCCCTTGGTTTCCTCAGTCAGAAATTAATGGCAACAGAAAGAATGCAGTACATTTGACAAAATCTTCTCACCATGCATCTAGTGCCCAGACACTTCCAACATCCATAACCCCGCCATAAAGAAGGAAGCATGCTCCACACGTCACTAATGACAACAACAGACAAATTCAGGTACCCACTAAAACATTTTCCTGTTTAAAAGAAAAAAGCTGTTGCAGATGCATTAGCAATAAGATAATGGGTTCATTATATGGTTGATTAGCAATCAAACTTGGTTGGTCTCTGTATGTTACTTGTATTTCTCTTCAAGCAGTTAATCTAAATGTTGAAAGAACTATTCCAGTACCCAAAGATGGTTTCTTTTTATTTACATCTGGACTGAGTCTCATATTTACAATGGAGACTATAGCACTTTTAATTTGGAAATCATTACCTCTGCTTTTAGGCCACATCTCCACATTTTAAAATATTTTTCTGTCCTTCACTCTTAAAAATTATAGGACTTTATGCCACTGGTATCATTTATATATGGCGGTTTACTGATATCACTGAAAGGCTAAAATTATGGTAAGGTGCTATTAGGCACTGGCAACCAGGTAAGAAGAGACTGAAATGAACTGAAAACAGGAGGAAGAAGGTAATCCAATATGAGGTGAAAGTGAGTTGTAAAGAAGCTTTGATACAATTTGCAATACTCTCTGCAAGGCCAACTGTAAGCAATAGCCTTGTACCAGGATGTACCTGGCTTCATATTCCCTAAGTAGTGTGTAGAATCATTGTACTCTATTTTATGATTCACGTCAAATATAGGGTGATTGAAAAGTAACTCCCTGTTTTAAAATATTTATAATTTATTTATATATTGTAATATTTTTCTCAAAATGTTTGTGTATGTCTCTTAATGCATGGGAATTAAATCTATGTTGTTGTTTGTTTTTTCAGATCGATTATTTTGTTTGAAATTTGGAATCCCTACAAACATGGCTGGAATCTTACCCTGCCAGAGCGTGCCCAGCTAGCAGCACTAATAATCCTTTTGAGTCTTTGTACTAAAATGCTCAACTTGGGCGAACCATTCAAAGTTTCATGACGACCACCCCCAACTCCACTCCCTGACCGAATGCAGTGATCCACAAGAAAATTCAAGTGATAATTTTTTCATATAATCAAAATAAATCTGCTTGTCTTAAAAAGGACTGAGTTAAAATTATCACATAAAAGTACAAAATTGATGATAAAAACAACTGATGAAATTCCATGGTAAAAGTTTTTGTAGTTCAACAACAATTACAATACAAAAGAAAATTACATAAATATATAACTCTAAAGATAATAAAATTTCAAATGAGGTGACTCTTACGAATAAGATCTTGCCTAGACATTATAAGGGAAACTAACTATTCAAAATGAAACTCTAAGAAGCTTGTTTTAAAAAAATAAATTAAATGTGTTCAATCTGTTAATCACTGAACAACTGTAATGTAGCTTAATTAATTCTTCATCTGGTAATTAGGAGGAAGGCTCCTCAAGTACAGCTTCTATATTTTCAAATTTAAGAAAAGTTTAAGTAGAGATTTTATAAACACATTTTTCTCTCTGCATCTCTATACTTTTTAAGTTTGTAAGGTTGTTCACACCCAACCAGTAACCCTTCACAATATGCATTTCAACCTATCCATACTTTAGGGAAACGAGCTATTTAATTTCCATATGGCGAGATGTCACATATTAAGTCTGTATTTTAATCGATGGTTGGCCGAATACTTTGTAGTAAGGAGTAGCAGATGTTAACCATTTAGTGGTTTTAATTACTTTGCATGTTACAGCGCTACTTTTCATATTTCCAAGCTTAAATTGGAACGGACATATTGTACACTATGTACCCACAAGAATGTCCAAAAAACGGTAAGTATTTGTACATAACTATTAAACATCTGACACTCTTCTGACTGATGTCATGAGAATGAATTTGTTACTATGATTCTTAATATTTATTTGTCATGTATCTAGTTTAATGTATAACAGAGATATTGTAATGCGGTTCCCTTAAAACCGTGCGTAAAGGCAGCATTCAAAAATAAAATATGGTTTTGGCCCAAGGAAATAAAGTGACCCACTTATTCACAAATATCCAATTCGATACAGTATGGTAGAATTTTTGAGTCAGTCAGACGAAGATGGTAAGGTACACAAATTCGAAGTAGCTATGGGTTCCTCATATCATTCCTGCTTGCAATTCTATACATGGCTTTAAAAAATGGTATTTTGGAGACATCGATAATATTCACAATTAAAAACAGCAGAGATTCAATATAACCTTTTCTCGACATGTGGGGAAACGAAACGCTGAAGGATTTGGAACCAAAGTATACAGAAAAAGCACTCACACAGACGCCTGCATACACGACTCTTGATGCAGAGCCGCTGTTGACCCAGCGTTCGATTCTCCGACTGGCCAATGAAGAAGTAGAGGAATTTATTTCTGGTGATAGAAATTCATTTCTCATCATAATGTGGTTCGGATTCCACAATAAGCTGTAGGTCCCGTTGCTAGGTAACCAGTTGGTTCTTAGCCACGTAAGATAAATCTAATCCTTCGGGCCGGCCCTCTCTAGGAGAGCTCTTCATCAGCTCAGTGGTCTGGTTAAACTAACATACTTAACTTGATGCACAGTGAAAAGTCAAGAAAGGTGCACTAGTAGGTTTAATTTTTAGAGCGTAAAGAAGGAGCGATCCAAAATACATGCAGGAAGAAGTCAAAACAAAGCAAAAATTAGATTCGTGGAACGCGCTTACCCAGAAGAGTTTAATGAAGAAAGCGTTTTCCATGTTCGCATGGGAAAAGAAATGAAATAAAGAGCGTAGCCATATTAATTAAAACTGATATATATATATATATATATATATATATATATATATATATATATATATATATATATATATATATATATATATATATATGTATGTGTGTGTGTGTGTGTGTGTGTGTGTGTGTGTGTGTGTTTAGGAATCTTTTACTGGTCACTTTTAATGACACATATCATATATATGTATAATGCCTTCTTAATCATTCTTTCTGTTTTTTTTGGATATGCTTATACTCTTGAAGCCGTAACATCCAAATAAAGAAATTGAAGAGATCATAACTGCAGTCTCTTTCCAGTTTCTTATGTTTGGTCTTTACTGTAGTTACAAGCATATCCAAAAAGGAAAATCTGAGAAGTTAAGAGGGCATGTGCCATTAGAATTATATATATATATATATATTATATATATATATATATATATATATATATATATATATATATATATATATATATATATATATATATATATATATATATATATATATAATAGAAAAGTAAAAGAAACGACTAGTCAACGATGGAATCACAAATATGATCTTACCTTTCAATTCAACAACACTGTTAGGAAGAAAATATGGGAGGGCAAAAGGAGAGCCAATGCAGAAGAAAAGGGCCAAGCGTCGATCAAATGCCGTGACAGAGAAGGAATCTTCCTGAAGCAGGGACGAAAGGGAGAAATCTGGATGTGCGTGGAAATGACCGCGTGAGAGCAGTAATCATACAAGACATGACATTATTAGCTGTACACTGTTGGGATAAAAATCATAGGATGCATTTCGAGGAGTGCAAATTGGTATACAAAAGTAACGACAAAAAATACGCAGTGTCATCAAAAGGCCGCTTATAACTCACAACCGACAAAAGCGGGAAACAAAACATTCAGTAGCCCAGATAACATCAACAACAATTTATTTAGTTGTAAATGTGTCAGGCCTGTTAGAGAACGCCCAAGGATCAAGCCGCGTACCACAGCCGAGGCCGAGAGA
>NC_089797.1:20145586-20158086 GCF_040412425.1 Macrobrachium rosenbergii | reverse complement strand
TTAGGTAAGTCAGTTCTGCACTTTCGATTTTGTTAACAGATGTTGGTCTTACGCCAAAGCGAGCCCTTGCTCTTGCAGTGAGCAAACCCATAAACAAGTTGATGCCCTCTCTTGGATAAGGAATAATAAAAACAAAGAATGGAATGGTAAAAACAAAGAATGGAATGGTAAAAAAAGAATGGCAGCGGTAAAAAAAGAAAAAAAAGGAAAAAGAAAAGAGAGAGAGAGAGAGAGAGAGAGAGAGAGAGAGAGAGAGAGAGAGAGAGAGAGAGGTTTCCAGATATCATAAGTAGACCAACTTTGTTCTTTTTTTTTATATGTTCACTTCAATCTTAGGAATTTCCTATTAGTGTGGTGACTGGGTGACTGACCCAATCTGTACCAGTCAGACTTTAAAAACGATAGTTGAGTAGGAATGGCCGGCAATTCTTTTGTTAAAAATTCTTGGGGAAAATGTTATGTTTTACGCTACGTCTTATTCAAGTCTTAATTTACTTTGGCTGACATTTAAAAGCCGCATATCTATAAACATCACTTGAAATGCTGATTTCTGCACCACTGATCGTCGATGTTATACCGCCATAAGTTTTTCATGTCAAGTATAGCCATCTTGAGCTACGAGCAGTATTTTGCAATTTCTACTCTGGAAAATTTTATATAACAAAATGAAAACCGAAGTACAAATTTCGTTTAATGGGTCTTTTTCTCCTATGATCAACTGGAACATGAGTTTTATGAATTTTCAATAATAATAATAATAATAATAATAATAATAATAATAATAATAATAATAATAATAATAATAATAATAATGGATGGAAAAGATAAGACAATGGATGAAGCCATACGGAAAGACCAAAGATCCCCTCCATGAACGCCTACAACACAAAGAAACTAAGGGAGAAAGCAAGTGAAGTTAACGAAATAGTGAGACTAATCCACACCACCAGTATCACAGAAGCAAATAACCTGGCATATGCAGGAGCAAGACTAGTAGTAGAACTCATGGGGATACAAACACCAACACTATCAATGCAACCAACCCAACAGAAACCAACCAGAAAAGACTATACAGCCAACTAAGAGGGGAAGACAACCACCAGCAAATTCCTGAAGCCGAACCAAGTAAGAGACTCTGTGAAAACATATGGAGCAATCCGGTATCACACAACAAACATGCAACACGGCTCCAGGAAATCAAGGCAGAAGAAATGGGGAGAATAAAACAAAGATTCATCGAGATCATGACAGACACAGTCACACACCAACTAAAGAACATGCCCAGCTGGAAAGCCCCAGGTCCTGATGAAGTCCATGGATACTGGCTCAAAACTTCATATTATATACATCCATGAATAGCAGAACAACTGTGGCATTGTATCACAAACCACCATGCGCCCAAATGGGTGACCACAGGGAGACCATCCTTAGTACAGAAAGACAAGAACAAGGGAAATATACCAAGTAACTACAGGCCTATCACCTGCCTACCAATAATGTGGAAGTTACTAACTGGTATTATCAGTAAAAGGTTATACAACTACCTAGAGAATACAAACACCATCCCCACCAACAGAAAGGTTGCAGAAGGAAGTGTAGGGGCAATGAAAGACCAGCTCCTAATACACAAAATGGTAATGAAGAATAGTAAGAGAAGGAGAACCAACCTAATCATGGCATGGATTAACTACAAGGAAGCCTTTGACATGATATGGCTAACAGAATGCCTGAAAATATATGGGGCACAGGAAAGCACCATCAGCTTCCTTAAAAGTACATTGCACAACTGGAATGCAGTACTTACAAGCTCTGGGATAAGAGTAGCAGAGGTTAACATCAGGAGAGGGATCTTTCAAGGTGACTCACTGTCCCCACTGCTCTTTGTTGGAGCCATGATTCCCATGACAAAAGTACTGCAGAAGATGGATGCTGGGTACTAACTCAAGAAAGGAGGCAACAAAATTAATCATCTGATGCTCATGGACGACATCAAGCTGTATTGTAAGAGCATCAAGGACATAGATACCCTAATCCAGACTGTATGGATTGTATCTGGGGACATCAGGATGGAGTTTGGAATAGAAAAATGCACCTTTGGTCAACATACAAAAAGGCAAAGTTAAGGACTGAAGGGATAAAGCTACCAGATGGGAATAGCATGAAACACATAGATGAGACAGGAATTCAAATACCTGGAAATAATAGGAGTAGAGGATATAAAACACCAAGAGATGAAGGACACAATCAGGAAAGAATATATGCAGAAACTTAAGGCGATACTCAAGTCAAAACTCAACACTGGAAACATGACGAAAGCCATAAATACATGGGCAGTACCAGTAATCAGATACAGCTCAGGAATAGTAGAGTGGACGAAGGCTGAACTCCGCGGCATAGACTAGGAAACTAAACACATAACAATACACAAAGCATTACACCCAAGAGCAAATACAGACAGACTATACATAACCACGAAAGGAAGGGGGGAGAGGCCTACTAAGCATAGAAGACTGCGTCAACATCGAGAGCAGAGCACTGGGGCAATATCTGAAAACCAGTGAAGATGAGTGGCTAAGGAGTGCATGGGAAGAAGTACTGATAAAAGTAGACAAAGACCCAGAAATATACAGAGACAAGAGAATGAAAAACAGAAGAGAGGAATGGCACAACAAACCAATGCAAGGAGAGCAACACGGGACAGACAAAAGAACTGGGCAGCGATGAAACATGGCAATGGCTACGTAGGAGAGAACTCGAGAAGGAAACAGAAGGAATGCTAACATCAGCACAAGACCAGGCCCTAAGAACCAGATATATCCAAAGAACAATAGATGGAAATAACATCTCACCCATATGCAGGGAGTGCAATATGAAAGACAAGTCCATAAACCACAGCAAGAGAATGTCCCGTGCCTGCACAGAACCAGTACAAAAAGAGGCATGATTCAGTAGCAAAAGCCCTCTACTGAAGCCTGTGCAAGAAACACCAGCCAGCTTGCAGTAATAAGTGGTACAAACACCAACCTGAGGGAGTGATAGAAAACGATCAGGCAGAGATCGTCTGGGACTATGGTATCAGAACAGACAGAGTGCCAATATGTGCCAATAGACCAGACGTGACGTTGATTGACAAAATCAAGGAGAAAGTATCACTCATTGATGTTGCAATACCATGGGACACCAGAGTAGATGAGAAAGAAAGAGAAAAAATTGATAAGTATCAAGACCTGAAAATCGAAATAAGAAGGATATGGAATATGTCAGTGGAAATTGTACCAATAATCAAAGGAACACTAGGCACGATCCCAAGATCCCTGAAAAGGAATCTGGAAAAACTAGATGCCAAAGTAGCTCCAGGACTCATGCAGAAAAGTATGCTACTAGAAACAGCACACAGTGAGAAAAGTGATTGACTCCTAAGGGGGAAGGATGCAAAAACCACCCAGTTGAATAGGATGACTGATAGAAAAAAAAGTAATAATAATAATAATAATAATAATAATAATAATAATAATAATAATAATAATAATAATAATAATAATAATAATAATAATAATAATGGATGGAACAGATCAGACAATGGATGAAGCCATACAGAAAGACCAAAGATCCCCTCCATGAAAGCCTGCAACACAAAGAAACTAAGGGAGAAAACAAGTGAAGTTAATGAAATAGTGAGACTAATCCACACCACCTGCATCACAGAAGCAAATAACCTGGCATATGCAGGAGCAAGACTAGTAGTAGAACTCATGGGGATACAAACATCAACACTATCATCGCAACCAACCCAACAGAAACCAAAACAACAACTGCCTTGGAAAAGGCGCCTGGAAAAAAAATCACAGTGGTGAGATCTAACTTGAGTAAACTGAAAGATGGCAGAAAAGAGGCTAAGAAGCAAGAAAACAAGAAGGGAACTGAATGAGAAATGCAAAGTACAGGAGAAAGGACTAAACAGCACAACAGAAGATATAAAAAAGAGGGTTTAAGACAAAGCACTTAAAATCCAATGGTACATGAAAAGGAATAAAGGATATCAACAGAATAAACTCTTTGGAAGCAACCAAAAAAGACTATACAGCCAACTAAGAGGGAAAGACAACCACCAGCAAATTCCTGAGGCCGAACCAAGTAAGAGGCTCTGAGAAAACATGGGGGCAATTCAGTAGCACACAACAAACATGCTACATGGCTCCAGCAAGGCAGAAGAAATGGGGAGAATAAAACAAAGATTCATCAAGATCATGACAGACACAGTCAGACACCAACTGAAGAAAATGCGCAACTGGATAGCATCAGTCCCGATGAAGTCCATGGATACTGGATCAAAAACTTCAAGGCCCTATACTCATGCATTAGCAGAACAACTCCAGCATTGTATCACAAACCACCATACGCCTAAATGGATGACCACAGGGAGACCGTCCTTAGTACAGAAAGACAAGAGCAAGGGAAATATAGCAAGTAACTACTGGCCTATCACCTGTATACAATAACGTGGAAGTTACTGACAGGTGTCATCAGTAAAAGGCTATACAACAACCTAGAGGATACAAACACCATCCCCCACCAACAGAAAGGTTGCAGAAGGAAGTGTAGGGGCACAAAAGACCAACTCCTAATAGACAAAATGGAAATGAAGAATAGTAAGAGAAGGAGAACCAACCTAAGCATGGCATGGATTGACTACAAGAAAGCCTTTGACATGATAACTACACGTGTGGGTAATAGAATGCCTGAAAATATATGGGGCAGAGGAAAATACCATCAGCTTCCTAAAAAATACTATGCACAACAGGAATACAGTACTTACAAGCTCTGGGATAAGGCTAGCAGAGGTTAACATCAGGAGAGGAATCTTTCAAGGACTCACTGTTCCCACTCTTCAACAGTAGCCATAATTCCCATGACAAAAGTACTGCAGAAGATGGATGCTGGGTACTAACTCAAGAAAGGAGGCAACAGAATTAACCATCTGATGTTCATGGACGACATCAAGCTGTATGGCAAGAGCATCAAGGGAAATAGATACCCTAATCCAGACTGTAAGAATTGTATCTGGGGACATCAGGATGGAGTTTGGAATAGAAAAAATGCACCTTGGTGAACATACAAGAAGGCAAAGTGACAAGGACTGAAAGGGATACAACTATCCAACAGAAACAGCATGAAACACATAGATGAGACAGGATACAAATACCTGGGAATAATAGAAGGAGAGGATATAAAACACCAAGCTATGAATGATACTATCATGAAAAGAAAATATGCAGACTTAAGGTGATAATCAAGTCAAAACTCAATGCTGGAAACATGATGAAAGCCATAAACATATGGGTAGTACCAGTAATCAGATACAGTGCAGGAGTAGTGGAGTGGATGAAGGCTGAACTCGGCAGCATAGACCAAAAAACTAGGAAACACATGACAATACACAAAGCCAATACACAAAGCACTACGCAGACTATACATAACATGAAAGGAAGGAGAGAGAGGTCTGCTAAGCATATAGAGGACTGCATCAACATCGAGAGCAGAGCACTGGGGCAATATCTGAAAACCAGTGAAGATGAGTGGCTAAGGAGTGCATGAGAAGAAGTACTGATAAAAGTAGAGAAGACCCAGAAACATACAGAGACAAGAGAATGAAAAACAGAACAAAGGAATGGCACAGCAAACCAATGCACGGACAGTACATGAGACAGACTAAAGAACTGGCCAGCAACAAAACATGGCAAAGAGGGGAGAACTCAAGAAGGAAACAGAAGGCATGCTAACAGTGGCACAAGATCTGGCCCTAAGAACCAAATATGTCCAAAGAACAATAGATGGAAATAACATCTCACCCATATGCAGGAAGTGTAATATGAAAGAGGAGACCATAAGCCACAAACCAAGGGAATGTCCCGCGCTTGCACAGAACCAGTACAAAAAGAGGCATGATTCAGTTTCAAAAGCCCTCTACTGGAGCCTGTGCAAGAAACACCAGCTAGTTTGCAGTAATAAGTGGTAAGAACCTCAACCTGAGATTGGTGTTCGTAGATAGAAAATGATCAGGCAAAGATCGTCTGGGAATATGGCATCAGAACAGATAGGGTGATACGTGCCAATAGACCCGACTTAATGCTGATTATCAAAATCAAGAAGAAAGTATCACTCACTGATGTCGCAGTACCATTGGTCACCAGAGTAGATGAGAAAGAAAGAGAAAAAATTGATAAGTATCAAGACCTGAAAATCGAAATAAGAAGGATATGGGATATGCCATTGGAAATTGTACCCATAATCACAGGAACATTAGGCATGATCCCAAGATACCTGAAAAGGAATCTGGAAAAACTAGATGCCGAAGTAGCTCCAAGACTCATGCAGAAGAGCGTACTATTAGAAACAGCGCACACAGTGAGAAAAGCGATGGACTCCTAAGGAGGCAGGATGCAACTCGGAACCCCAGACGATACTGCCCAGTCGAATGGGATGACTGAGATAGACTTCCCCCCAAAAATAATAATAATAATTTATACAATTTTGTTTACCTCAAGTCACTAAAATGGTATAATATATAATATATAAATATATATAACATTTTTATGAAAACTTTATATATATATATATAATATATATATATATATATATATATATATATATATATATATATATATATACATATAATACATATATACATATATACATTTATATATATACATATATATATCGGTATATACATATATATATGTGTCCCATATATATATATTGTATGTGCCTATATATATAACATATAAGAATTTATAATATATATCCCAAATATGATTCTGCACATATATATATAAATATATATATACATATACATATATATAAATATATATACATATATATATAAATAAATATATATACATATACATATATATACATATACATATATAAAAATAACACATATACATATAAATATATATACCATATATATACATATACATATATATAATATACAAGTCTATATACATATACTGTAAATATATAATATAATTTATAAATATTTATATAAATATAACCATGTATATGTATATATATATATATATATATATATATATATATATATATATATATATATGGTTTATATATATAAATTATATGCATATATATATATATATATATATATATATATATATATATATTATAACAGAGGTTTTAAGTCTTGCACCTAATTTATGTATCCGATTTGTTTATTGAGAACCGCATGGCCAGTCTGGCCAGACTAGAAATCAGAGCCCGTTATCAACATTCCGATCTGTCCCTTTTTACCTGGAACAGATATTGAGATGACACAGATAAAAGATGCCAGGAGGAGATTTTATGCAATATACTTGCCAAGCTTAGCTCAACCTAATCTTCTTAAAATGGCTTCCTAAAGGCAAATTAAAGCTGCCTGAATTGTCTTACCTCCGCATAAACCTGTGAAGAGGCTGAATACACCTGGCGAGTGATAATCATTTGCTTAATTTTCCCCTGCTGCGTGCCTTAAAAAAGAGACCGAAGGTTTAGTTAGTTAGTTGTGGGGCAGAAGCCATGCAGTAAGAGTCCTCGAGAGACAGTCCTCCATCTGGGCGCAAAATTGCTGAGAGATCACTCTTCATCCATGCAACTCAGACTCCAGTCATCCTTGGAGGGACAGCCTGTATTGTCGGTAACCCTCGTTTCTTCGTCAGAGACCAGCTTCCCCTAAGGTAAAGTGAGAGTGAAGACTTTTTCGGTCACGATAGTTTGCCCTTTAGAGAGCTTGGAGTACCAGCATTTCACTTCTGTCCTTGTGCCAGTTTATCCAGTGCCATTTCCAATGT
Source organism: Macrobrachium rosenbergii (assembly GCF_040412425.1). Lineage (NCBI taxonomy): Eukaryota > Metazoa > Arthropoda > Malacostraca > Decapoda > Palaemonidae > Macrobrachium > Macrobrachium rosenbergii. Next base: position 20,150,248 of record NC_089797.1, on the reverse strand, counting down.
CCTGTGTTTAAGTGTAAAGTGGTCATTCATTCCTCAATGTTTTGGCACCTCAATGCAAACTTGAGACTTATTCCGTGTTAAATTGTTCCTTTACTGGCTTGTAATGTAAATCTCTCTTGCAGAGGGACCCATTCGCAGTGGACTCATCTGGCCTGTGCCTTACCTTTAATCAAGACCCCAGTAGAAGGATCTTCGGGCGAATGCAATTCCTTTATCAAGTTAATATCCATTTTCCTTCAAATGCTTGCTTTTGTAAATATAATTCTTTAATTTATCCTAAGTGTTTACGTGCCATTTCCTTTGAAGTAGAGCCTTCAGCTCCTAAATTCTCCCCTTTTTTCTTATTTTTTTACAATTTCCTCTACACAAGTCAGAACTCCAAGGCCAATTAAATAAAAATTTCTAAAGCTGGCCTGTAAAATACCATAATCCTAGGGAAATACGTAAATATATATATTATATATATATATATATATATATATATATATATATATATATATATATATATATATATATATATATATATATATATATCTACCAATATATATATTATATAAAATATGAGCGAATTGTCCCATTTTTGTAAGATAAGCCACGATTTCAGTACCAAGAAGGCTTTCACGTTTATTGACGCATCGTCGGGCTGTGGTCTCGGATGAGACACAAATATAGGAAGGTTACCAAAGCAAACAAAAAGAACAAGAATACAGATGGTCAATTGTCAAAGGGCAATAAACAGAAAGTTAATCCAGGTTAATCCGGGATCGAGCTGTCATGTTTTAGCAAGGAAGTCAAGACCAAAACAAATGACATACTCCAGTTTAGGGTTGAAAAATCCAAAAACATGTATAACATTGAATACATGAGATGGTTAACTGCCAGGGTTAAAAAGAAAAAGGTTAATCCACGGCAAATCCGGGATCATGCGGTCACAAACTAATCCAAATATATACTTAACCATAAGGAAAACGGAATCTTACCCATTCAAATTGCAGTAACGTATAAAATTAATATTAAGTTTGCTTATATTTATCAACAACTAATTTTTAATTATTAAAGCATCAAGTTTAAATAAACCAAAACTTAAATTTAGAAAACTTTCATTATTTGACAATAAAACAAGATTTGATGATATTCCTTTAACTGAATCATTGCACAGGACTAAGAAGGTCTTGCTTTACTCCAGTTAATAGGATGATCTGAATCTTCATATGTAAAGAATAATGCATCTGATATTCCACAGTTCTCATTGAATATTGATGTTGTTTGATTCGTTGTGAAAGGGTTTTCCAGTTTGTCCATAACGTGATTTATCACATTTTCTGCAAGGAATTTCATAGATGAGTTTAAAACATCTTTAGAGAATTTTTATCACTTAAAAAATTTAACATTAAAATTACTGGAAACAACATTTTATATATATATATATATATATATATATATATATATAATATATATTATATAAATATATATATATAATATCCTGATATAATTTTGCTATTTATCACATCAGATTGATTATGCAACCAATACAACGTCCTTTAATCCAGTTAGTCGATAAATAAAATATTTTACATGATATTCCTTTTAACTGTGTCGAATTTTTTTTTATGAATCCCTTGTACCGTCATAGGATGATCTAAATCTGACCAAGGACGTGTTGAAATGCATTCCTATTTGGCTGTTCTCACGCAAATTTGAAGATTGATTCAAAGATAAAAGTTAGAACCTGTCCCCTCTTTGCTGTGCTATGGTGTTTTTTTTGCAACTTGTGACCATAATGCCAGCCAGACCGTTCTCAGGTTTGTGGCGATTCATTACGTTTGTTAGAGCTCTCATCGCATTGGCAAACGAAGAACATATAAGAATATATCTGCTGGCTTGCACCGCTTACCGCCAGTCATTATCTTGATATATATTCATCATCATACCATATTTGAGCTGACAGATATAAGACTTTGATCAATTTTAAAATGACTGATAACATCTATCTTCCACCGTATGATGTATGTATAGTCAGAATTCCCAAGAGCCTGAAACCCTCTGATAGGTTTGTAGAATTTCCCGACAAGATAAATTTAAAGGTGTTTGTAATTAGTCATGTAGGGAGTTTTCCCACAAAACGACAAACGCCTCGGGTCAACTGGCAGAGGTGTTTATGTTCTAAACGAAAACACCTGAGTTTTCAGGGTGAGTTGATGGAAGATGTTATTCACTTAATACCTGAAGGCCGACTCGTCTCCCAAATGTAGTCCTGATTCATCGTCTCTGGTTCAACCTGGGACGGTCAAACTTTTATCAACTAAAAAATTCCCTTCGGTAACATATATGAAAATATATTATTTGTTTCCTAAAAAGCGAATTTTTATTAAAGGACGTTTGTAGCTAATTTTATATGAATCACGGTGATAATAATAAATAGTCATATCCAGCATGGCTAATAATACAAACGACTAACGCCAACATGGCAGAGGTGGGATATCGCTTTGTTGAACGCTGAAACACCTGAGTTCCCTAGCGAAAGTCATGAGATGCCTATTACCTTATACCTTTCTTTTTGTTTTGATGTTTTCGTGCTGTCACTGTAGTCCTGATTCCTCGTCCGTCGCTGGTCTGACCTCATCGCGACGGTGGGCTTATTATCAACTAAAAATTCCCTTTGGTAAATATATATGAAAATATAGCTTTTCCGAGGTAGAGCAGAATTGGAATTAAAGGACGTTTGAGCTCGGATTGTATATGAATCACGGTGATGTGATAAATAGTCCAATATGGCTGACGGCGACAAACGCACTACACGGCAACATGGCAGAGGTGGGTGGATATCGTCTCCAAAAACGCAAAACACCTGAGTTCGACTTGGTGAGTTGATGGAGATGCTATTCACTTATACCTCTCTTGTGGCTGACTGACGTTTTAGTGCATCACTGTAGTCCTGATTCTCGTCCGTCGCTGGTTCGACCCCACGGGACGGTGGACTTATTATCAACTAAAATGTTTTCGCAACATATATGAAAATATATTATTATCCGAGGTAGAGCTGAATGGCATTAAAGGACGTTTGATAGTGGCGAATATATTATTTATATATATATGGTGATGTGTGTGTCTGCGTGTGTGTATGTATGTTATGTATGTATATACAGTAATACCCCAAACTTGCACAATTTGAGTTGCACGAATTTCCAGACACGCAAACTTTTCATTGAACCTAACTAATTATCATATTCACGAGTTTTCACAGACAATACGAACATTTGCGAATACTGAGAAACCCTGCAAAAGTTCGTTTATGTTTAATTTTTTATTCAATTTATAAGTTTCAGCTTTAATGTGTAAATTAAATGACATTAAATAATAAAAGTAATTATTTCTCTGTCTGTCTGTCTGTCTGTCTGTTTCTCTCTCTTCTCTTTTGAGCTCTCTTCTCTCGAAGTCTCTCTCTCTAAATTTTTACTGAGATGAGAGGATTTTTATGGTACATGTAATGTTTATTTGTTTTGTGTGATAAAAATTTTTTACCTAATAATAAGTACTAATTTTCAAATAATAATAATAATAATAATAATAATAATAATAATAATAATAATAATAATAATAATAATAAAAACTGCAATTACAAAATTTTTACGTGATACATAGTTTAAACAAACAAATATTTTTCCTCATCTTCTGTTATGCTCGATGGCAAAGTTGTCAGACATATCTCACTTTAACATGACAAGAAGGGTAGCGTTGCTGATCAGTGGTCAAAGTCTTCTTGTAATTTCTCTCTGTCTGTCATGTCTCTCTCTCTCTCTCTGTCTCTCTCTCTCTCTCTCTCTCTGTCCATAATAATTCATAAAAATTTCATTCTCTTAAGTAAGGACAACTGATATCTCTCTCTCTCTCTCTCTCTCTCTCTCTCTCTCTCTCTCTCTCAGTTCATAGTTAGCGCAGAACATTTTTTACAAATTATTATTCTCTGTATGTCTTTACCTGTACAGTAGACAGTTTTGAATTAAGCTAACTTTAAATGAAATTACAGTAACTTTAATTTCCCAAAAAGTTAGTTTAATAATGAAATTCCATCTTATGATATCTAAAGTAAGAAACTAATTCTCTCTTCTCTCTCTCTCTCAAATCTCTCTCTCTCTCTCTCTCTCTATGTTATTCTCTCTGTCTCCATAATAATTCATAAATAATTCAACTTGATATTTCAAGTGGACTGACAAGTCTGTATCTCTCTCTCTACAGAGATAATCTCTCTCTATTTCAAACAGCAGTCTCGGTAATAATTGAGAAATAATTTCACTTCTCTTAAGTAAAGACAACCATTATCTAAGAGTTTTAAAAACTCTCTCTCTAAGATCTCTAAATACAGCCTCTCAGTGGCTCTCTGTTCATAGTTAGCGCTCACACATTTTACAACTTATTATTCTCTGTACGTCTTTACCTGTTTGAATAGATAGTTTAAATTAAATTAACTTTTAAATGAAATTACAGTAACTTTAATTTCATTTAAAAGTTAGTTTAATACTGAATTTCCATCTTTTGATATCAAACGCAAGAATAACTTCTCTCTCTCTCTCTCTCTCTCTCTCTCTCTCTCTCTCTCTCTCTCTCTATGTCTGTTCTTCTGTCTCCGTAATAATTCATAATAATTTAACTTGATGTTTCAAG
>NC_089797.1:20098419-20145086 GCF_040412425.1 Macrobrachium rosenbergii | reverse complement strand
AAAGATTTCAGTCCTACAAGGTAGATAATCAAACACCACTGAGACAGGAGGAGAAGATTACCAGTAGATCTAGCTTTTAAATCAATAAAAGGGTTCAGTAAAGTTTTAAAGGAAGAATAAGACAGCTACAAGAAATCGAGCGCCTAACATTTTGAGACCAGCGCCACGAGGTTAAATTTCGAAGAAGAGCTACTGGAGCAATATTTTACATTTGAAAAAAAAAAAAAAAAAAAGACTGTAGGACGACAGAGCCTGTTCATATTAAAATTTCTTTCGAAATGTTGCAAGGCTCACAGACTAGATGCCGTCTTAATGTTCAAGAGCGCAAGCAGCTTTGTTCCTCAGAAGCAGAAGATATTAAGATCGGGAATACGATTAGAAAGTTTGATTGGGAAGATCAGACTCGGGAAGTTCCAAGTAGCTGGAAAAATATTTTGAAATATTTTGATCATGGAACATATTTTCCATGAGAGAAACTATCAGGAGACAGGCATTCTTTCAGCACGAAAAAACTTTTTCCAAAAGATAAGAGAAATAGGGCAATTCCTGGTATAAATGAAAGAAGTATTAGCCTCCGTCTTCCAGGAAATTTTCGCTGGTGGCTTCAGTAGTTACATCTCAAAAGTAGTGAGAGCTACAAGCTGTCTGCAGAGGTAGTAATCCTGGTCGGTTAAGGTCGTACAATATCAAACAGACCAGAATGCGGGCTATATAATTTCCTTTACTACAAGGCATCAGGAGTATTAATAGCTGAGTGGTATTGCTGGCAACTTTCACCTGCTATGGTCTTGAGTGCATTAACTCTCCTTTACTATAAGATTTCAGGGGTTGATACAGACTGGTGGTAATGCTGGTGATATTCCAATATGGTCCATAATCCAAGTCCCACTCCAGACAAGATAGATTTTCAACGGCACTTGACCTTACTAAGGAATGTTGGGGGTGGGGGGGGGCGGTTGCATAGGTCTACCTGCTGAGTAACAACCTACCTTGTTCCACCAAGTATCACGTGGATGGAGGTAAGGCCTAGGGAGCTGGTGATATGTGCGCGTGCTAGGTGTCTTTGAGATTCAGCAACAATGGAATGACCTATCCTTTACTTCTGATGCTCATTAACGACTTTCGGATCTGTAAAACTTTAGAAGTCTTCCTGGCATTGCTAGTGATTTTGATGTTCATGGATCTAAGACAGGCTGTACTAGCACTTTAAAGTATCGTACATTTATTTATTGCTGTTTGTTCATCTTTGTTTGTCATCCTCCGTGTTTTCTCACTTTTTCACATAATGGCATCCTCTTCTGCTGATACATACTTTGGTAATTCATAACCTTCAAGTCTGAAAAATACCCTACCGTTAGAGAACCATCAACGATTGTTATTGTACACATTCCTTACACAGAGAAGAGAATTAAAGGATGACCAATATTTTTTGAAGAGCAGTAGCCATTTATTTTGAGTCAACCAAAGGTTATAAAAGCTGTGAAGACAGATGAATAAGAGAAAGAACGGTAGTGATATATCGGAGTTTATTTGAAGGAAAATGTTAGAAATATAGACAGATCATTAGATCGTAAGATAAAGAGCGAGGGGAAGACTTGCCAGAATGCAGTTGTGGGGAGTTATACGTGGAAATGCGCTCTGAATGTGGATTCATTATTGAATATACATGGCACTCAAGAATATGTATCATCTATGCTCAAGTGTGAATAAATGTATGGGAACTGGTGTAAAGGAGTAGTTTTATTCGGAAGAAGTTTTTTTTTTAAGTTGTAATGGGATATTTATTTCATTATGTTAGTGGAAGTCATAAGCAATCTGTCTCAATGGCCTCAACGAAATAACGTTATGTTGCAAAAGAGTGAGAGAATGAAAACTGGTCAACAATTCAGGCTGCAGTAGCAGAGGCTGATCAGATGCTAGTCTTGAAAAAGATGCTTTTGTTCAAGAATGCAGAAAAAAAGACAGGTTGATCTCAGCTATGGGTTTCGAGAAGGAGGGTAAGGAAAGGGTTGCTAACAACTCGTTGCAATTGCAGTTGTGAACAATAATCAAGGGGATCATTCATTTCCATAGGTATTTGCGAAGTAGATTTTGGCGAGCAGGTTAGAATGTCAACACATCTACTTCAGCAAGACTGGATTCTGATGAAAGAAAAGAGTGCAAGGACCGACGATTTGGAAAAGGCAATAAAGAAGCCTCCAAAGGTACGAGATGACTCAAGATGTGTAGGACGCAATGATAATGGGCAGGAGTATAAATTGCTGTAACAATTTTATATTCGACGAAAGAATTATGTATACGCAATAGTGAGATGAGAGTGACAAAAACTCCAAGGCCCTTAAATTATGACTAACTACTGTTTGCTGTGAAAATGTCTGTTATTATCGGTGTTTACACTGACACAGAAAGACATATTAGCTAAAGGGGAAATTCAGCAGATTGCCTCAAGATAAATACGAGTTATGCTCAAATATTATCGAGTGAAAGGTACCTCTCAAAAATTAGGGAACGGTAACAAATAAATGATTACTACGGCTACTGCTACTGCTGATGCCAGTGCGACCATTTCATACCGTTTCACAAGCTTGTACACGCACGCATACACAGACACGCACACACACACACACACACACACACACACACACACACACACACACACACACATATATATATATATATATATATATATATATATATATATATATATATATATATATATATATATATATATATATATATATATGTCCTTGTTTGTGTATATACACTTATATTTATATATAAATAAAATGTGTGACTGTGAGTCTGTGAGTAAAAAAGGAAAATACCCATGCGATAAAACAGAGGGAGAACGAAAAAGTATTATATTCCAAGTAATATCTCTACCCATTAGCCAGCAGAATACTATGTTACACAAACGAGTTTTCAAATCGCATGCAATTAGCTGATACAGGATTCGTGAAGACCCTAGGATAAGAAATTTTCATCTTCTGTGAAACAGATGCCAAAAATTATGGTCCATTTTGCCACGTTTGTATGGCCTTTGTGATACAGGGAAATCCGGCTGTTTAAAAGGTTAGAAAAAAGGAAGGTGCTCCAATGAAGAAGCATTTATACTCATCATCAGAGTTTTGTCAAAACCTAATAGACGTCATATTCCCCAGGTGTTAGTGGTTTAGGAGTACTTTACTGTATAAATATTATTTTGTAATACGGTTCCAAAACGTTAAGAATGCGTGCTACTTCTATTACACACTCCTCATTCTCCCTCTGTTTTATTCAGATGGGATTTTCAGCTTCATTATACCGTTTATTCATAGCTTTAATAACATGCTTATACGTATAAATATATAATAAATAATTAAATATGCTTCATATATATATATATATATATATATATATATATATATATATATATATATATATATATATATATATATATATATATATATATATATATGTGTGTGTGTATGTGTGTGTGTGTGTGTGTGTGTGTGTGTGTGTGTGTGTGCATGTTTGTATTCATAACTTTGAACTTAATTCCATGTTATGGAAAAGAAATGCTGAATAGAATAGCGTGTGTCGTATTGTACTCGTATAGCAAGAGGAATGAAATAACGATTCTTGCTGATCAAGAAGCCAAAACATTTAACATGATCATCCCCATAGGAACCTGGACTTTTGCAGCCTAAAATTAAAGAATGGTAAATTTTATATGTATATATATATATATATATATATATATATATATATATATATATATATATATATATATATATATATATATATATATATATATATATATATATATATATATATATATATATATATATATATATATATATATATATATATATATATATATATATATATATATATATATATATATATATATATATATATATATATATATATATATATATATATATATATATATATATATATATATATATATATATATATATATATATATATATATATATATATATATATATATATATATATATATATATATATATATATATATATATATATATATATATATATATATATATATATATATATATATATATATATATATATATATATATATATATATATATATACTTATAAATATGTACTATATGCTCATTCCATAGGTTCAAAAACTTTCGAATAACCTGATCAAATTGATGATAATTGATTGAAGTGCTGAATTAATATTACAAATCGATGTCATTTTATGATTAAAGAAACTTCAATTTCACTCTATTTAAAAAAATAAAGTCGTAAATGTCTCGTTGCGCTAACCCGAGAGGGGTTATAATGTTTATCCGACAAACTTTGACAGCATCTGAATACAGACTCTTAACTAAGACCGTTGGCGGAGGAATTTCAGGAAGTTGGTGGAGATTTTGTACGAAAAGCTGCCTAGTCTAGTGCTAGGGAGCATACAGTTTAAATTCCTATGAACTCGAACAATTTCGATCCTTACCACATGGCCTGCCGTTTGAAGAGCTTCTTTGAATACTAATGATAACTTTTTGAGATATGTTAAGGACAGACCAGGAAGCTGACAAGGATAAATACAAAACCAATTTTCATCTTCATTTTTGTAAATGGAAAGCGATATTAGATCTGAACACTTCGTAATGGTTAAGAATAACTTTGATTAGCTGAAATAAAGTGAAGCCATACTCATTGCATATCAAATGTTTATGAGATATTGTCGAAATAACAAATAAAAAAAAATATGGATCGAAAATGTAACTCTGTTAATTTTAAAAGTACAGCTTACGAAATGTTTTTTTTTTTTTCTTTTAAAGTAATTTAATATACTCTTATTAACAACGGGGAATGCTGTTGATAGGGCGGCTTAATTTGTGCACAAGAGCATGCCACAGCGGAAGACAGAACCTTTACAGATCCATTTATCTTAGTTCAATAAGTCATCTACAAGTAAATGCGTTTAGATACAAGATATTTGTTTCGCTCACTCTCTTTCTATCTGTCTATCTACCTATCTATCTATTTCTCTATCGATCTGTTCATCTATCCATATATCTACCTATTTCACCCCTATAATTATAAATATATGTGTAAATATAATTGTAATGATACAAAAATTACATTGAATCAAGATCAATACAAAAAATTGAAACTGAAGAAGCCTCGTTATCATTCCTGCAGAGGAATGCTGCTTCTTCAGAATCATTATCTAAGGGAAAGAACAGATTCCTCAAGGAGTCTCATACAAGCCCCAACGACACGCTCCTAATTAGAGAAGGAACCATCCCCTTACTTTACCTTACCTCTTTATATCCGGGAAAAGGAAATGGCTCTGACAATCTTTACTCCTCGTTGGAAGACTTCCATGTTGTCAGTGTCTAGATTCCTTTGCTTCGTGAGCTTCAGAGGAGGACTGTAAACCGCAGAAAATATTTCATGAATTAGTCTTCATCTACTAAGCAATTCAGTTTCCATCAAACATCAGCTCCGACAGAGACGAAACCCAGACCTCAAAGGTATTTTTAAAGAATTTATTTGCCTCTTAAAATCCTTCTTGAATTTCAAATTTTGGATGCGGATATTCCCAAACGACCACGAATTAAATCATTATTGTAGGAAAAATAACTTTTTATATTTATTTACTTTGGATACTGATTTCCATGCATATCTTGAGGTGGGTAAAAATATTTAAATTGTATAAATACTTTATATATATATATATATATATATATATATATATATATATATATATATATATATATATATATATATATATATATATATATATATATATATATATATATATATATATATATATATATATATATATATATATATATATATATATATATATATATATATATATATATATATATATATATATATATATATATATATATATATATATATATATATATATATATATATATATATATATATATATATATATAAATATATATCATTTTAATAAATTCTCACACACCTTAAAATAACCAAGGAAATCAGCATCCAAAGAAGATAAATATTAAGAGTAAATTATCCTACTGCCTTTTTTTACCGTGGTCGTTTGGGAATATCCCAGTCCTACAACTAAAAAAGAATCAAATCATTTATGAAATTCAAGAAGTAATTTGATAGAAACATTAATGCCTTTCAAATTCCTTTATTCAAATCATATAATTCTTTTGCATATATGTATAAATAATTGTAATAAACACATTGCCATTTTAAATTCTCGAATTCTTCACACTTACTGGATACGCATGACACTACAAGCTTTTGGTCCAAATTAATGAATACATAGTAGTTCTGATGTATAGAGTATCAGAACGAAGTAACGTTGCCGACCTGACCACGAGAAGGAGAAATGTTTATTGCTGCACATACATACATACATACACTTGCTGAATTCAGATATATTTACCAAAGCTGAGATAGACCATCCTCACCATCGTAGCCAAGAGGACAATCGTTTTTATTGCTTTTTAGAGTAAAATATATTAATAAATTCTACCATCAACTTTTTAAAGGGTACATATGTAAATGTAATAACCAAAGAATATGAAGTAATTCTGATGTCCGTGTTAGGTTTCGAATCGCATCCAGAGAATCAGAACGAGGTCACGTTGCTGGCCTGACCACGAGAATTTATTATATAGGATATATATATATATATATATATATATATATATATATATATATATATATATATATATATATATATATATATATATATATATATATATATATATATATATATATATATATGAAGGAATAAAATTAAAGGTATTTCCAGACCGGATTCGTCCTATTTAGATATTTTGAAGGGAACTAAGCCATGGTAATAGAAATTTACAACATACATGTTCGAGTAACAAAATGTACAAACGAATATGTAGACGGTGAAAACAGTAGGTAGATTATGCTTTTTATGTGACAAGAATATTTATTATTTACAAATCTTTTTCCTTGGCAAGCACCTGACCCCACACCTGCAATATTCCTTAACGAAAAGTTTTCAGGCAAATCTTTTGAAAATTATGTCCTTCACTCCTGAATATCTTTACACCTCCCATGTACATTTTGTAGTATGTAATCGGCATCATGAGGATTTTCCGAAAGTTGAAATTATTTATGCCCATAAACACCTCTATTATATATTCTTTTTTTCTCTGATTGTTTCTCAACATAGAACTATTTCCATGCATTTATTCAGAAACTTCTTTGAGATTCCAATCATAGGACTGAGATATTCCGCTTACATTTTTTCTATACTCAATTTTCAGAGGCGAATTCCTTTTTCTTTCATATGTCCAACGTTAGCCTTTTGTGTGTGAATGGGGATCGGGGACAGAGAGTGTTGATGCAGTGGATCGACCAGCACGTTGCCCTGTGTTTGCATTAGATTTCAGTTTGATCCATGCCTTTCTCTCCCTGAGAGAGTGAAATAAAAAAAAAACACCCTTTTTTCGGAAATAGAGAAAAACGGAAGCAACGTACTCACAGTACGTCTCTGCGCCCTTACGTGATTCTTTGTTTCTGGTATTAATTGTATATTTTCCCAAGCTATTCGTAGGTAGATTCATAGAAAATAGGAAAGGAAAGAGATATCACCATATTGATGTCTGATCAGTCAAAAGAGATCGTTTTCAGGTTAACGAGATGCTTTGCACCCGTGAATGGCCTTTCGAGATTAATTTCCTACAAGGTAATGTTATATTCCTCAAAAAAAAAAAGAAGTTGAAATCTTTCAGACGAATTATTAAAAGATATGAGTCTTTTTACTTTAGTTAACAAGGCTACCGATTTTCCTGTGCTTTTGTGGACTATTATGGTTTCATAACACATGCATGGGATTTATGGGTTGATGTATAATTCTTCCTTTTTTAAAAGGGTAAAATAACGACTAAGCTTGGGGCCTATCGGTTGGAAACAATGACATCTTTTTGGTTAAATCTGCTAAAAAAACAGTTTTTAAAGTTTTTTTTTTTTTTGCTGTTCATAGCCTTTTAGATGCCTTATTTGGCTTACTTTTGAGCAGATATCGATTATAGAATTCTTTATTCCGCTTAAAATTGTTATCGCATCGATTTTACTGATACAATATGAAATTTTATCTTAATTTTTTTTAATATCTAGTTTGTTGTCTCTGCTTACAAAACGAAAAAGCATCGCAATCGATGTATTCGATTTCTTTTTCACTCTCAAAAACACATTACTTTAACTGTAACTTGAAGAGTCTATCCATCATAAAACAAAACCACCATCTTAATTCATTAAACTATAGAACGTTCATTCCTCAGGAAATAAAACTACATTCATTGTAAGAAGTCTAGCTAGACACAACCCTAGAGTTACTGCTGGTTCTCTAAATTCTAAGACTTGCCTTCGTTGAATGTTCCGTTAAACATTGCGAATTCCGGTTTAGATTCTCAATAGTGACATTTCGAAACCAGCAATTTGAAAACCAGAAGAAAAGTTTTCAGTGATTGTTATCAAATATTGGTCTGCAGACAACTATTTCTAGTTTTAGGTTTGAAATTTTCTTTTTCAACTTTTGTTTACTTTCGATTTTTCATCCAATTCTATGTTTTTTTTCAGGATTTTACTTGGAAATGCCTCTAGAATGAAATGGTAATAAAAATCACATTCACAATTTATCCAATTACAATATCTATTGTTCTTTGTAATAAAGTGTTAGGTTAGTTAATATTTAGTCATTTTTATAAACATTTTTCTACACTAGAATGTTCTTAGAATATTCCGATTTGCTAAACCTTCACATTTTATCAACTGCACAACGATTATAGTTAGGAAGCGAAGAAACGCTGCTTCTCAGACTTGAATGAAAAACCCATTACAAATAATTTTTGACTAATTATTCAGGATTTCTTGACTCCATCAATCAAAGTCATCGACCAGAAAGACTAGTGATGGAAATGACGGGAAATGTAATTACGATCTATTGATATCATGTATAAATTTGTTCCACGAGACCCATGTAGTTCAAATTTAGACCATCGTCCTACAACTTCTCCAATAATTATGGTACCACTTATGATGTAAAATTTATTCCTAAGAACTTTGTCTGAATGTGCTTAAAAATGCATCTTCTCAATAACAGCGTAAAGCTTGTAAGTCCGATTAGCATAAAAGAACAAGAATAAGACAGATTATCTGTGCACCTCAAAATGAAACATTAAACCCCAGGTGTTGTAACAACGGAATACAAACTTGATTACAATGTTCATGAAAATAAATAAAAGGACGCTTAGCTCCATTCACATATTTTCTCAATTTAATATAATAACATCCTCATATGAAAATGTCTTTATATTGATTAAAGAAAATTAGGCTATCGAGGCAAGCACCAGGACATTTAAAAGAGGGAGTTAGAGCGCTTGGACAGCAAAATAAAAAATCCAGAAATAAAACGGATGAAGCACAAGGATCTGAAAGCGGATGTGGGAGAACGCCCCACAGTCAGTCGCATAAGAAATAATAGTCAGAGAGGTTGGACAGCAAGATCGAAGAAGGAAGCAGGAATAGAGGCAAACAAATAAAAAATATAAAATGGGTGCAGATAGGGGTCCACTGGGCACAGCAAAATCTTTAGTAGTGCCTACAGTGACGGCACTGTCACTATACAAAGGTGCTTCATAAAGGAAATATCTGCAGACTATAGTATCTGCTATTCTTCAAGTAAAATCTTCTTGCGTTTCATTATAATCAGTTCGATTATTATAGCTTGCCATTTGCATATGTATTTCAATAGTCCTTTTTTAGAGCCACCTTGAAAATTTCCTCTTTTAAAAAAGCAACAACATTAGTAACAACATTACATAACTTATAATAGCGGCACTCAACCAGTATTTGCTCCAAAGTAAGGGAAATATCACGAAGATGTTGTGAGGAGACCAGCTCTTTCATAATCCACTAAGACATTTTGGTCCTCCCCATGGGCTGTCGAACAAACTTTTTAAAAGAAAAGTGGAAAAATGGCAAATGGAAGAACACGCTTATTTGGTCACCATCCAGTATCAAAAAAGATATGTGGTATACAGGGTGTTTCGAAATTAGAGCCCCCCCCCCTCTACAGCATAAACTAAAATTGATATGGACAAAAACAAATAATTCAGAACAGGTATTTATTTAAGTTTCTCTCTGAGTATTTAATATTTTTTGTGACCTCCATCTGCCTGTACCACAGCCTGCCTTCTTGAGGGGTATGATTTCAGCAAATTGCAAAAAAGCTGAGACTCAAACATAGTTCACTGTGCGCGCTTCAGCACGATCCTTTAAGATACTACCAATGTTTTCACACCCATTAAGGTCAGGGGAGTTACCTGGAAATTCACTTGACGAGAAGAAATCGATACTACTGTTTCGAAGCAGCTCCTGTGTCTGAAGAGCCTTGAAACATGGTGCCTTATCATGTAAAAATGTGACTTCTTCAACAGATAACACATTTTCAGGATCTTTGAGGAAAGGAAATACTCCACCATTAAGCACAGTTTCTCTGAAGTAATCGCCATTTCATGACTGTCCTTTTTCTTTGATGATCCACATTAACCA
Source organism: Macrobrachium rosenbergii (assembly GCF_040412425.1). Lineage (NCBI taxonomy): Eukaryota > Metazoa > Arthropoda > Malacostraca > Decapoda > Palaemonidae > Macrobrachium > Macrobrachium rosenbergii. The sequence goes on along the minus strand of NC_089797.1, from coordinate 20,134,526 downwards.
TTTGGCTGTGAAACAGAGAAAAATTCCCAAACATTCATGAAATTTCACAACTTGGCGATAGCGCACGTCATCGTTGATATCATCCAACTTTGCAACCCAAATGATGTCATTTTTACTCATCCCAGCCTTTAAGAAATGAACCACAAAACCATGCACGGTCTTCTCTCTGTCGCTGAGTGATGATACCATGAAATGGCTTGATACCAGATTTTTTTCAACTCATGATATACAGCACTATAACTTCTCTTCTTTCCCCTTTTTGTTTCTAGTTCAAGCGCCAATTTATGTAAAGACTTTCTGGTCTATCCACTGCCTCAGCTATGATGTCTTTTGACTCTTGAGAAAGGACTGCAGGCCTTCCAAGATTCTCACTCTTTTCTCGATGACAGACATGGATTTTTGTTCCAGTTTGTTTTAACAAAGGATTCATCTCTTTTAATGTATTTAGCTATCCAGGAACGTGAAATGAAGGATGTGCCAACATTCCTGTCCTCTCTGAAGGTTATTGCCTGGATTCGGTCAATCCATCTGATTTTCTCCGAGTGGTTAGCCATGGCTGTATCTAACTCCGTCACTCAGTCTGAAAATACAAGAAATGTAAAATGAAAAATAGCTTAATAGAAACTTAAAATAATGTACCTGGAGATAGGCTATAGCAGAAAACTTTATAACTTTCCATTTGTTCTGTGGAGGGGGCGGTTCTAATTTCCAAACACCCGGTGTATGGTTACTGAAAACGGATTACTGAATATTCACAAAATCACTTTTGGCGGATACCAAATGAACTTTTTCAAACTCGACTAAACCAAAGATTGCCTTTCCTCTCTGTTTGGGAAAGAGTTTGAGATCACAAAAAGTTTCTGGCCACAAAAGAAAGTGGATGAAGTTCGTTAATTATCTCTGCAATTTTTTTTTATTTTTAGGTTTTCACGTTTATAGCAGGGTCCATCAACTTACCACAATTTTTTTTTAGTAAATATATTTGATCCTTTTATAAGTTATTTTTACAAATAAAAGTAAGAACAATAAGGAAATTAAAAGGATTGCAGATAACCTAACATTTTTGTAGCGAATAATTTTTTAATTGTGTTAGGTTGCTTATTCTATAAAGACCGCTAAACTTTCCTTGACCAATATTTTAATTCCTATGATTATTTCAGTTCAACATCTTTTATGTAAATTTCAGGGGATTTTTTCTCCATTTTGTTTCACGTATCTGAGGATATAAAAATATTGTTTCCCAGGCTTAAATTTTACCCCCAAAGTGGATAAATTATTCACAGGCATTAGTGCATTTTCTTAATAAAAACAACTCATCAAAGTAACTATACCCAAATTTTTACCTGTACCATGTATGTTATATGTCTGTCTTTAAAATGTCCCTAAACCACTTATAATACTCGGATACTTAATTTCAGCATCTTCCACCTTTACCCCTCAAATTTAATTCAAACAATAACGGTTAATCTTCACAGATAAAAGTAGTTTAAGCAATAATTCCTTGTCGGTTGGAAAATGTTGGTTAGAGAGCGCTCAAATGCCTTGCAAAAAAAGACTTTGGTTACAGATTACAGAATGAATGTAAAACTAATCTTTTTGAAAGATCACTTGTACTTCAGTCTTGAAATATTTAAACATTTGTCTTTTAGATAATTTTACAACTTAAAGATTCCATAAAAATAATCAACCAACAAAGGCCTTGTACTGTTCATTGCCTTATTTATGCTTTTTAGTAATTCACACACTGGTGGTATATAGTGAAACTTGTCCCTTAGCATATTCATGATATCAGCTGTTTAGCAGATGTGGACAGCGAGTCCCCAGAGTATATGTACTACGCTAATCATCGTTTTTATATACGTTTATCATTTTACTATAAATAAGGCCACATTTGCCTATCATAGAGTTTCGATCAGTCTGGGAGCACCAGGTAAAGAATAGTATGCTGTAGGAGAATTGTAATTCAAATTTGTGTATCACACGTCCATTTTATTGGTGAATATGATCGCAGTTCACGCGACGACAGTTTTTGCAAGAGCTGGAGTTTTAGTTGCAACGGTGTTGTTGAATACTGTCAGATATCTTTTATCACATTATATAATATATTTTTAAATGACGATGCTATTTGGTAATCTAGCTTTCAAGCTTCTAAATTCACTAAACGTGTTTGTAACATTTACGTCATTTTTTAAGGTAGATATAATTTTCATATAATCCCTCATTTAATCAGTACGGGCAAAATTTATATTAAAATACAGATTAGAATTATAATGCAACGCTTTCTGGATATACATTTTGTACTATATACAGTAAATGACTCATATGATAGCAACGGGGTAATCGCTTGAAAATTATACATGGAATCATACGGTAAATCTTAAAATGAAAACAATAAAAATGTGAGGACACTTAGTGTATGGGAAGCATACCAAAAGAAGAGACAAAATAGAGACAAAAGTTTGGCAAATTTCTCTACTCTTAGTCCTTTCGAAATGTGTATCATGCTAGTGGAGCGATCGATTTTTAGTTTTCTGTAAAAGAAAACTATTGAGATAGCTATTTGCTTGTCCGTCTGCACTTTTTTCTGTCCGCCCTCAGATCTTAAAAACTACTGAGGCTAGAGGGCTGCAAATTGGTATGTTGATCATCCACTGTCCAATCATCAAACTTACCAAATCGCAGCTCTCTAGTCTCAGTAGTTTTTATTTTATTTCAAGTTAAGGTTAGCTATGGCTCGTGCGTCTGGCACCGCTAGAGGTGCCAGCCGCCGATGCATCTTCGTTTGACCGCATCTGGAGAGCAACTGAGCGCTGCCCGGTTGTGGCTGAGAGTTTTTTACTGCATTATACGCTGTACAGAAAACTCGATTGTTCCGAAGAAGCTTTGGCGCATTTTGTACTTGTTTGGATAGTCTTTAAAATACCTCAAACCATACACCTAAGTAAAGGATGGAGTAGTGAGAAAATGTCTTTCCATCCTTGTAACAGTTCAAATGATGACGACGTCCTCATGACGGCGTTTATATTAATTATCATCTTTTAGGGTTTCTGTGAAAATTACATCAAAGCTCTGATGAGCAACTCAGTTCCCAATATATGACCAAAAGGGCACACTCGTTATTTTGAAGGATGATGCCACATACAGTAGGAGTACTTAACAAACAAGAGGAAATGGACCTTGAAATGATGCTTCCTGATGATTTTTATAGGAAGAGTTGGTTGTTCAAATTTATTTATTTCCTTTATACATGGAGATGTATATCTTAAAAAAACTGCAAACCCAGAAACCGTTGTACATACTCAAGCGTCCCTCAGATCTATGTTACTTTAAAAACTCTTACTAAAGGAACAACAGATCTATAAATCTCAATAATCTCTCAAATTTTTGCATTCGCAAGCCGATGGAACAGCACCAGTTATGGTTGGGACGTTAGCTTAAATACTATAGGCTTCAGCAATAATATTTGCTCAAAACTTGCACTTGAGTACAAATCTACCTACAGCCAAGGTAATTAGTAATTATACAAGTGCCTCTGAACCATGGGCATTTCAGCATAGGTATCCACCAGAGGACACATCAGAGCCACGAAAGGAGTCTCATCATATACCAAGATCCTTCACATGAACGGTGCAAAATTCTACACCACGATGGGTCAGGCCTTCAAAGTAAACGACCACTGTTGTCAATCTTTGCTCTATCCTCATCTGAAGATACACCCATCTCCCAGAAGGTGAAGGAAGTTTACTTTTTATTTACGTTAGTAGTGACAGAAACGATGGGTATATCTTCTTTTCCTCTAGGCAGTGTTCTGTGTCAAAGGAAATACTATTGTTTATTAGATTTGATATTTTCACTGAAAGGTTTGACCTGATAAGTTTCATTCTTGGAATAGCATTGAAATTGCAAGGCAAATTAATTAATTTTTGAACAGCTTTTTTAATGCCCATTTAATCAATACATGGCAATAAAGACGTGTATAGTCTCTTCGGAGTTCGTTGTTCTTGCTGTTTTGTTTACAATTTTTCTTGTAAAGCACCTTTGCACTCAACTAAAATATATGTTTCAAGGAAAACAAACATCTTGTTTGTTTGGTAAAAATTGGCTGGTGTCAGTATAAAAATCTGTCGTTTTCGTTTTCCTTCTGTTTGTTATCTTTTCATGTATACAAGATGAGAGTGAAGAGCAAATATTTTTGAAATGTTATCGTACCTTCTCTTATTCAAATGCACACAAAATTCTTATTTTCTCTTGGAGTTCTTGGGTACGAAAACTCGATGGCAAGTGTTAATATTTTTTTCGTAGTGCAACGTATGTTACATTGCCCAAATTTATAGAATTCCAGATTCGGTTTGTATTTTTGGCCATGAGATTTGAGTATCAGGACCATATATTTCTCTACTTTCCTGAGTGTTCACTTCAACAGTTTCTGTAAAGATTAATACTTTCTCTTGAATTTGGGTATGCTAGCTACGTGCCAACTACAATGTTTTTTGTACAACTTTTTTCATATCCTGAAGTGTCTCCTTTTTGATAAAAAAGTTAAGAATAAGGCACACAGCTTACGTTTCCTACATAAAGGTTATCTGTTTAACAGTGTAGTTTGTTCATATCTGCGTTTATTTGAGTGTTTGTGTTTATTTGTTTGTTGTGTGTGTTGTGTGTGTGTGTGTGTATGTATGATGCCAGAGTATTTCAAGAATGAGAGAACTTAGTTCTGAAGAACGTGTGCAAAAGCGTTCACCGTTGAACCATCCCCGTTCTCGGGTTGATTAACTTTTGGAGACATTAGTGAAACCTCCAAAATGTCCTGAGAAACAATGCCCTTTACTGGATATTTAATAGTTCTTATTTCGTCACCCAAGCTTGACGGATGTTACATCTTCTCTTTGTTTGTAAGTTAAGATTTCCTTAGGAACCCAGTAATTAAACGGCTCTGATGGATAAAACGTGATAAAAAGTTCATGCATTAGCGGGAATATACTCCCTTTTGAGTGCCTCTGTTTTTGCATTGATAAGCATACTAAATTTTTCAGCTTTTGAGCCACATTATTACTTTTCCTTGGCTATGTAAGAAACAGTTAAGGAGAATCATTATTTTTTTATGCTTGCTTTCCTATTTTTTGAACTATTAAGTTTTTTCAATATATTTCCTGTGAATGAAATTCTTTAAATTGTCTTTTCGACCTGTAACAGTTCCCAAATATCGTTTGGTTAGGGTATACCTTATCAGATTAGTATAACACTAAAACCTCTGTAGTAATTATTTACTATATATATATATATATATATATATATATATATATATATATATATATATATATATATATATATTTTTATATAAATATATAATATATATATATATATATATATATGGATATATATATTTATATTTTTTTACCAGAATTGCTAATTTTAGTAAAATTTACTAAATTTTTTTTCTGAAACCACAAGAAGTTATGTATTTTACCGGGTAATGTTAATCAATGCTGGTATATTTAAATTAGGAGAGAGTAATTTTTTTATGTGCAATGAAAATATCATTTTTTCTTATTGGAAAGATTAATTTTCCTTTGTATACAACACTTTACCAAGTGCTCAAACAGGTCAGCCACATGGAGGGAGGGGAATTATTAAATTCTTGGCTAAGGTTTCTGTTAACAAACCAGCCAGTTGGCACAAAAAAAAAAAAAAAATAAGAATGGAAAGCAAATAAAAGGTTATGAAATCCGATTAAATCTCCATATTAAATGAGCCCCAAATAGATGACTTACTTTCGTTAAAAATGACCGCGAAAAATGAAAGAAAGAAATAATTTAATTACTGTGTTTATTTGATTAACATGACATTTACATATCTTCATCCATTACACGGGCTATATGCCAACTTTGTTTGAACTGTCTGGAAGTATATTTTTCAAAGTCCTGGCAAAGAGATTCTCCTCTTTTCAGTAATAACATCTTCGGTCATTTTTCTCTTTAAAACTAAAACATTTTTCCAGTCCTTGAATTTCCTCGACAAAAGAAATTTCGCCATTCACCGATGCTGCAGAAAAAGGGTTTTCATTTTCTTGATTAAATTTTGACCTCTGTAGACATTGTGAGGGAAGAGTAATTTTTCTATGACAATTATCTCTGTAGTTTTATACTTGCGATACCCACCACAAACTTATCTCCTAGAAAACGCTTTGGGAACAGCCACATATTCAGCCACTGTTTTACTGCTTCGTTGGGGTATTTCGTTAAACTTAAATCATTATACAGTCATGGAAAGTGATTACTAAGAAATAAGATCGATTCCTCGGATATGTTTTTATTTGGTTTCCTTGAAATCTGAACAAAGTTTTCCAGAAGGAAATGTCTAGTTTTTGCGTTCGCGAAGCAAGGGCTATATCACTCTAGACCCCCATTTATAAACGCAAGTTGGCGACGCTTTCACAATGGCAATCACCTTTCTACAGAAAAAGGGTGATTCTACTGCAGGATAAAAAAATTTCTCAACAGCAAAATTCGTGTGCTACAGTAAAAAATTTCTGAGTTCTTTCATTGTGTATATTAATGTCAGTAATTTTTCCAATTCACGTATGCTCCACGTATGCTAATTTTCATTACTTTGTCAACAATAATTTTCGTGTCTACGTCACTGTCTTAAAAAAAGAAATGAAGGAACATTCTAAATGAAAAGAATGCGGGAGGTGAAAATGCACTTACCAACATATTTTTTTTACTCATTTATTATTATTATTATTATTATTATTATTATTATTATTATTATTATTATTATTATTATTATTATTATTATTATTATTATTATTCATGTGCAGACCTTGCATAAAATAATATCATCAACTTCTCAAATACTTACAGACTGGAATGCCCAACAAGAAATAAAGTGAAAGAGAGTCTACAGAGAAAATTTTAAAAATGACGATAGCGAAGCGGGGCAGACAAAGGGAAAATGCACATCGAGCGATCACAACAGGTTATGGCTGCTTGAAGACGGAAAAGAAAATAGTAATGATAAAATGAAAGATCGCTTAAGCCTACTGCTTTGATACCGTCAATTTAGACATACAGCAAGCGGAGGAAAGTGGGATCCACATTTTGCGTCTGTAGCGTTACAATGAAGGGACGTAGGCTAATTACATTAGCGAAGAAAAAAATTACTTCTCACTTGGCGAATAAATAATAGAAAGCGATGAAACGGATATCGAGAACGTCAAAAGATAGTAAACAGTAAATAAATGAAAATAAGTAAACAAGTAAAAAGTGCGCCGGAGTTTCTTCGGGGCAATTGAGTTTTCTGTTCAGCCGCTACAGCGTATAATCAAGGCCACCGAAAAAATATCTATCTTTCTGTGGCCTCGGTTTAATAATGTATGAGCGGCCCATGAAACTTGAACTACTGCCCGGTGGTGGCCTATCCTAAATCGTTGCCACAAGCACGATTATGACTAACTATAACCTTAAATAAAAATTTAAAAAAACTACTGAGGCTAGAGGGCTGCAATTTGGTATGTTTGATGATTGGAGGGTGGATGATCAACATAACAATTTGCAGCCCTCTAGCCTTAGTAATTTTTAAGATCTGAGGGCGGACAGAAAAAAAAGTGCTGACGGACATACAAATAGCCATCTCATTAGTTTTTTTTTTACAGAAAAGTAAAACATTAAAATGGAACTCTACCGCAGATTTGTAAATGCCCTGACTATTTCCCTCATTGGCAGCCTCATTCTTAGATGTAACTGACTATAAACAAATTCATGGTATGAATTTAGGTCAGACTTAAACTCTTCGTCGTCTCCTGAAATCATTTAAAGATTTTCTTCGAACATCTCTCATTTTTAATTAAAGCTCTTCACGATCTTTTCATATATTTGTTTATTAAAGTGAACAAAGAACGGTTTTCTCCTTGCAGTTTCGATGACTTAGTTTGAATGAATTCCCAGTTCGAACGAATGTTGTATGTAGCAATATTTGTTTGTATTTACTGTTGCAATAATGAGTAAACATCTTTTCATTTCTGTAATTAAGGAATTGTGTTCAAGAAACACTGTCCATAAAATTGCGTTTCAAGCGTTTACACAGTTTTTGCATTTCTTCAGTTTTAAATGCTTTCCTTATCTGCAGATTCCCATTTATTGGTAGTAATTTTTTTCAACTAGCTTACATTTACTTGCTAAATACTTAGAAGGAAATTTTTCACAAATTAACCATTTGCTTCTTTCTGAAGCTAACAACAAATAAAATAAAATAAACAATGTCTAATTTTTTTTTTTTTGTGATTCGTAGAAGTAATAATTAACATACAATGTCCAGTGCTATGATAATGTAATTGTCAATTTAAAAAAATCGAAGGATTATGCTAACATTGTTATTATTTTTACCTTTTTCGAATAAAATGTACTAAGATTTTAATACAAAATCCTAACAGGGTCTTTCAAATACTGACATTTGGTGCAATAACATCAAGGTATCAAGTTGATTGAATTTGTTCGGTATGAGTTTTTATACGAATCCCTGACGTATCTTATCCGTAGAGGTAATACTTCCTTCGCAAAAAGTTTCCTCTCAATACTCAGAAGAATGATCGGGGCAGAAAAGAAATATACTTGATTTCTGAAACGTACAATAGTTTACAAAGTCAAAATTAAAACTAAATCCGTCATTTCGCGCCTCTGAAATATATTGAAGAAGGAACAAATATATGTTACAGTAAAAAAGGATCAAATCATACATATATATATATATATATATATATATATATATATATATATATATATATATATATATATATATATATATATATATATATATATATATATATATATATATATATATATATTGATTTGTGAAATATCCAACGGCAACCTCTAGACACACATTGCTTTTAGCAGAATTATGAATACAAAAACCCACCAAAAAAATAAACAGAAAATTACTTTAAGAATACTTACTTTATTATTTTGGACTAGTGAAGAATTATGATTTCCTCATAAATTTCGATTTAGAGAATTGGTCGGAAAGATGGTGAGAGCTTTGAAATAGTAAAAATATACGTATAAAGTAAAAAGCATAAATTATTGTACAAATAAAGATTTTTCACTGTTAGTCCGTCCTTCCTCTCAAAAAAAAAAAATAAAATAAAATAAACAAATAGAACATTTAGTCTCTCTTTCTGACAGTCTAAACTTCAGAATGTTTGTATTTCGTTAGGTATCCAATAAATACTTCAAGCCATTCTGCTAATAGCGCCATTCTCGTTAAATAACTAGGACATTTTAAAACATTCTGATAATATTAATAATAAAAAAATACAGTCATCATATATATACTATTTAACTACCATCTCTGCAATGCATCATGACCCGTTTCGCTTTTACCTTCATGTAGGATTCATCTGTCATCACTCTCCTTGTTCTCTTCCTGTTATTACTTGATGAGTTCACGTAGGCTACAATTTAGATTTGCTATGAATTTTATTATCTCTATCGAAACACTTCTCATTTAGCTGCTTCATCGTTACCAGTAATATAAAAAGGGTGAAGGCTTTTTTATTCTTTAATAAACATGGCATTTATAAATTGTTCCGCATCCACAATTACTCATAGGCAAAACAAAGTAATCATACGCTAATCTGTCGAATAATCTCCTTTATAATAACAGATATATTTTTCTCTTATCCTTGATGGACCTCCATTTCACTGCCTCTATTTTCATGGTAGAAAACATAGTGCAAGTAAGACCATAAAGGATCGGGATATTGCTTTAGATTTTTAACAATTTCAGTTTACTTTCTTCTCGGTATCATGAATAGTTCATCGTCATCAGTGAAGTGTGGCTGGCGTTAAATGAATATTTATCATATCTATATATGACAAAGAATATTAAGGTCTTATTTCTTACTGCACCGATATGTGTAATACTGAAGTATCTCGATTCATCTATGCCTGCGTAAAAAAAAAAAAAAAAAAAAAAAACTTGTGGAGGGAACTGAGGCAGCTGAAGTCCTAAACTCATAACAGTTATTGAATCTTGGTCAGAGCAGAGAATGACAATAGGCTAATGGATTTAAACTTGCTAAGAGTCCCGCTCAGTTACCATGGGCTGGGTATAAAACGTCATAAGAATATTCACTCCATGACTGTGGACTCTTGGGACAAATTAAGTTTTTTTTTTGTCATATAACAAACTTAGTGGAGAATTATGGAGAAAACGAAAGACTTGGTATGCTGATTATTTTACATGTATAATGAAATGAAAATATATCACTATAGTCTTGTGATAACACTTCGTAAAGAAATTTTCACTATAAGACTGCCGCCAGACCTCTCAATTATATTTCGAATACACACACACACACAAATTTCTGATTTAAGGCCTATGAAAAAGTGGTTGTGCTAGGGGGTTAACAAGTATAAATAGGTTATAGAAAAAGAAATAACATTTTGGGTAGAAGTGAAGTTCCTGGAGTAGATGAAAACTGAGAACGTGTTACAGAAAAACGAGTTGAAATGGAATAGATTGAGATGTTTATGACTTCAGAGAAAAAATATTTAGCATGGAGCGTCTGTTGCGGTAGAAGAGTGGGAAGGGGAATAAAAACAGAGATTGACGGGATGATGAATAGAGTGAATTAGTGTAGAGAGAACCAAAATTGTTTGATGTTCAGTTGCGACACAGAATTCAAGATTATCAAGTGGAACAAGTTTCAGAAAAGAAAGAAACTACGCTTTGAAAGGATTATGAGTGAGATAAAGTGGTATAGTAGTAAAGCAGTGACTTGGTGGCTAACCATTGTGAGTATCAAACTTTTCGATTAGCAAAGGACACAAAAGGAATGGTTGAGAAGAATACACAACATTCTCCAAGGAAGGTTAGTGGTAAAATTGTGATTGAAAAAGAAATGCAGGAGAAATCTGTGTGGGTTTTTACAAGGAAAAGAGTTCACTGACCAAGTGTTTATTACGAGAGTTTAGCAAGAAGTTTGAAAGCCAGTGGAAAAAAAAAAACATATAGGGCATACAAGGAATCAACAGATTTAATACCGAGAGAGTTGAAATGTATGACAGAAGATTAGCTGTTCAAGCAATAAAAGAGTTTTTTTATGATGGAAGTGAAGCATGTATTGGAACTTTGGGTTGCAGTGACTAGTTTGGTGTAAAAATGGAGCTGGGACAATGGAAGAATAGGGAAGGACAATAGATGGTAGTATACATTTTTAAAGCAGGAAACGGGTTGTGAATGGAAAGTGGAATGCCTGATGTTTGCTTATGGTAAGGTGCTGATCAGGGATAATAAAGAGAAATTATAGAGAACAGTGGCAGCTTTTGGAAGTGTTTACAAATGGAGAAATCTGAAAATAAATATGAGGACGAATAAGGTAATAAAGTGGAGGAGTATAAAATATGGATTTATAGAAGTATTTGGGAACAAATAAACTGGGTAATGATAGGTAGTATCAGAGAACAGGTGAGTCACAGAATAGGTAAGCCAAAGACATGAGGTTGTGTGTGTATGATAGAAATGTCTAATTGCTGAATAGACGGCATGAAAGACTTATTGGAAAGGAGGTGCCTCAGCATCCGAAAAGAAGGGGACTACAAGAAAAACTGAGATGAATGAGGCAGTGTGTGTGTGCAGGCGATTTGACCCTCAGCTGACAGGGCTTCGGCGCAGGTATATGACGTACTGTAGAGTAACTGAAGTTGTGGAAGTTAAGTGAACTGACGGCTCTTCCCGGATGCAGCAATTAAATGAAGAACATGAAAGGGATCGTCGTTTTGAACTTTCTAAATATCAACTTCTGTTCGAAGAATAAGCTCGATGTTTGAAAAAAGAATAGATACAGCGAATAAAGCTTATAAAAATGTTTTCTTCAAATACGCTATTTTGTTTAGAAGATGAACAAATCCATAAACTTCACAAGACTCCTGTTCGACTAGTTGACTTGTTTTCAACCAGTTTATGATATATATGCGATTAGTTGTCGACGTGTGTTTAAGACGCATTTTACTGTGTTGTGGGAGCACCAAAAGTATTATTCCTCAAGAGTTTGTGCCGGGATGGCTAAGTGCCGTGAGGGATAAGCGACATCGGCGATAAAAGACCCGACATCTCCTGTTTGCATTCAATCAACATAATTGTCCAGCAAGCAAATCATATCAATAAATATTCAAACAACAACAAATTTAACAATAGTTTCGTGACTCTGAGTGATCAAAATTTCTGAAACAACATCTTTCTTTTCAAACTTCTCAACTATTTTCATCTGTTACTATGCTTATATTTTGTTGCACTTCAACGTTACTAATATCATTTTAAAACTTTCTTTATCTCTTTCCCACAAGACCCCAGGTAAGAAGGTATCAAGTTTGTCTTACCATAAAAAAAATCACGCGTCTCATCATTTCCTATTTCATTATAAAACAGTATAGTTTTATTCAAAATATAATTTTAAAATATATATATATATATATATATATATATATATATATATATATATATATATATATATATATATATATATATATATATATATATATATATATATACATACATATATATATATATATATATATATATATATATATATATATATATATATATATATATATATATATATATATATATATATATATATATATATATATATATATATATATATATATATATATATATATATATATATATATATATATATATATATTACAAACACGTCTTTATGCGTGAACATGTGCGTATGAGTGTGTCCATGTACATATGTGTTTATATTTGCTCATCAATTTAAGGAACGGAAAATGAAACTTCTGATTGAAGCTGCTACCTTCGTGTTACTGACATCGTCAGGTTCACGCTAATATTTGAAAAGTTAACATCGAATTTATACCACATAAATTCTCGATAGGTAAGTTTATTAATGACCTCAGTTCTGTGGGTAAAGACATCATCTTCGATTTCTGAGGCGGCTCTTCCAAGTTAACTGATTGCTTACAAATTGTTTGCAAAACCTTATGAGATTAAGTTTATATCTCTATATCTTCGTATCCGTTCACCTATATATATATATATATATATATATATATATATATATAAACACACACACACACAATATATATATATATATATATATATATATATATATATATATATATATATATATATATATATATATATATATATATATATATATATATATATATATATATATATATTTATATATATATATATATATATATATATATATATATATATATATATATATATATATATATATATATATATATATATATATATATATATATATAATCACGAAGCTATAAATGTCGATTAATATCAAATTCACGCTACCTCGGGAATATCCCCGATGGGGAATTATCACCGACGTGGAATTTATAAGTGATAAATGGACTGGTACTGCCAAGTCTCGATCCCACGACACATACTTATCCAGCGGCTCCAGGTGACGTTCTACCCACTGAGCTATCAAGAGAGGTATAAGTTAATGCCGAGTCTGGTGTACTTTACTTACCCGTCGAGAGCGGGGAAATTGTACTTAGCTTCGGCATTAACCCACCTCCACCATGATATTTCTTTGGTACTTTTGGAATTGTTGGAATTGTACGAGAGGCACCATAATGTGAGCATCATACATGACAATGGTATTTGTTATTAGATGGTGCTTTGTTTGTAAACAAAATATAGCAAAGGGAAATTAATGTATTAGAGTTATTTTTCTACTTCTCTTGGGAGCGCTTCCAGTTTCGAATTGACGGGGCTTTCCAAATATGATATTCACGACAGTATTTGTTTAACTGTCTTTTTAGAAAGGTTTTCTAGTTTTAAATAATGCAATCACTGAGATGAAAAAAACGAAGTATATTTAAGTATTACGTGGGGATACTGAACAAGGAAACTTCATCGCACAGACTGCCTAACAAAAGCTTATTTATGCTGAAATAGAAATTCTGTGGGTTGGGACCCGTGTAATTTCGTTATAATAGATATATTAGATCGGTGATGTCCAGATGATCGCACACGTGCTTGAATGCTCCGTTTTCCCCATTTATTACTGCTGTTACATATTTCACCGCGCAAGTTACACCCATATTCATAAATGTTTTGTGTCACACATATTTTTGCATTGCTATGTGATTATTTTGCCTTCTTTAGTTCAATATATGCAATACTTACGGGCATGACAATAACTATTTATATTTGAAGGAATTTCTGAATGATAATTTTTTTATCACTCACTCATTTTCATTCTTTATTGTTTTGACTTGAAACCAATCACTCTCATATATTCCATTCATCCTTTCGTCCTGATGCATTCCGAAACACTTATTTTGTGAAACATGTTATGATTAATAGATATCAATACGTGCAATTTCACTAAATGGCCCTGATATCCAAGCATCAGAGCTTGAAATTGACAAACAGAAAAACGTAGTTGGCATCACAGTTGATGATATGAAATTAAATTATTGGATCTGTGAGGTTCCATGAAATGCTTAAATGGCTTGGTATAAAGATGAAGTTTATGAGAAGTATGAAAAATATATGCTTTGGTCAGCTGAGCTTCAGAGCAATACTTTAAGAGTAAATTCAGATTTTGGTACCATTATACAACCTGTCAACAAATTAGGCAAAACAAGTTTATATATATATATATATATATATATATATATATATATATATATATATATATACACACATACACACAAAACACACACACACACACACATATATATATATGTATATATATATATATATATATATATATATATATATATATATATATATATATATATATATATATATATATATATATATATATATATATACACACATACACACAAACACACACACACACACACACACACACACACACATATATATATATATATATATATATATATATATATATATATATATATATGTATGTAGGCTATATATATATATATATATATATATATATATATATATATATATATATATATATATATATATATATATATATATATATACACACACCCACACACATATATATATGTGTGTGTATGTATGTATGTGTGTGTGTGTATGTTTTAAATTCGTCAGAACTCAACAGCAACTAATGGAAAGAAGATTATTGTATTCCTCGCGAATGAACTACTAATAGTCTAGGTCCAAATTTCAAAAAGGGGCCTTTTTATTGGAAGACTCGGCATTTTTTTTTTTTTGGTAGAATTTGTTATTCAGCTGTTTTTACATAATTTGAGGGTGCTGAATCCAAATCTAGTGGATAACATTCCCTAATTTTGTTTTTTACCCTGTGAGAGCCAAAACAAAATGGCGGCTGATTGAGGGTAGAATTTTCATTCCAACTACCATTGGAAGAATATTGTCGAAACTAAATGTCGTGTCTATATATCTATGCACAGTGAACACCCATTTTAGCAAGGACTGAAGAAATAGAGGAATCACTATTGACTATACAAATTCTTGGACAGGAACAGCTTCAATCTTTTATCAGAGAGAGATTACTTCTAGCTGAGGATATTTCTCAATACAAAAATTTTCATAATTCAATAATCCATTTTCGCAAGCATTTTGTAAGAAGTGAAAAATCAGATTGTCAAAAAAAAAGCCTTAAAAGTGGATAGATCTATTCTGCAAAGGCTGATTATCTGTTATGCTGCTGGAGGAGATGAGGAACTAGATAAAATCTTGAAGCACGAGTTGTTACCAGTGCCTTTGTCCCTAGCAGAAACAAGTGGAGATTTGAGAAGTGGCCAGAAACATTTGTTAATGGATGCACTGTTGCAGGGTGTACCTTGCTCTGACCAGTTTGATGTAACTAATGATTCTACCTTGGACTCATTGATGGCCAGGTACTAGTTAGAACCCTCGATAAGCCACACAAACTTATGGCTGGTACCTTTGGTGATTTCTCCAAACCGTTCAATGCTAGAATTTTTCAGTATGGTCACCATTTTTTCCGCATTGATGTGGTGTTTGACAGATATAACCAGGAGTCTATAAAAGAAGGCACACACTCCAAAAGACAAAATTGCAAACTAATCCGACGACTAATAGAACATGGGGATGATTCACCTCAGCATGAGTGGAATAGTTTTCTCTGCGACCCTAGGAATACAGCAGACCTTGTTAATTTTCTTTCTCAGGAACTGATTAAATTTGCTCCAGAAAACAAGTCTGTGCTTACTGCTGGTGGTCTTCTGAGGGTTGATGATGTTCTCTGCAATCGTGCTGAATTAGATCTCAGCTATCTTGAAAGTAAAATGAAGAAGAAGCTGACACCAGAATGATCTTGCATTGTGTCCACACAAAGTCACCTGCAGTGGTTTCGAGACAGTGATGTCATGTTATTCCTTATATCACACTGTGGTACAATAAAAAAAAAAAAGTAATAATGAAAGCTGGAACAAGCAATGCACCCAAGTATATCCCTGTGAAGGACATTATATCAAGGTGGAATTTGCAAGAAGAGCAAACAGCAAAGAGATTGCTGTCATTCCAGACTGTCACTGGTTCGGACACCACACCATTCTTGTTTGGACATACAAAGAGGACAGCATTACCTGTGTACCTAGATCATCTTACACATCTGTTAGTCCTTGGGAAAGATCCCATATCAAACTAATCTTTGGCCGAGGTGGAGAGATTCGTGTGTTTGCTGTACAAGGTTCCCGAAGCTGTGACAACAGATAAAGCAGGAGCTATTTTGTTCTTTAAAGGAGTCACTTGAGAACGCCTTTCACCAACAAGTGATGTTTTGCCGCATCACATCATGCAAGCGCATCTTCAGGCTTCAATATGGCTTAAAGCAACAAAATTATATCCAACAATTCCAAACACAACGAATGTGGCTGGAAGCTTGTAAATGCTCAAATGATGCCAGCTTTATTAACACTTGAGTCAGTGCCAGAGTCATGTATAAACCTAATTAGATGCAATTGTACTGAAATGTGGTTACACGCAGATGTGGTTGTCGAAAAGTAGAAATGTCTTATACTGGCTTGTGTAAATGCTCTGGACAATGCTTCAGTACTAATGATAATAGCTGAAGGGAAAATATAATAGATTTATTTAACAGGCCTGAATACTTTTCCAGGTTAATAGTGTATATACTTTACTATCACACTGCAATTGAATAATTAATTTTTTGTTTGTTTATTGATTTTACACTGTTTTTTTACTTCTAAGATTTTTAACACAATACCTTGCACTTGCTTCTGTAAATTCTCTAGAATGTGTTTAGATGCTAATTATAATAGCTGAAGGCAAACATAATAACAGGTGACATGCCAAGTTAATGGTTACATTTACATGATATATATATATATATATATAATAGTTTATATATATTATATATATATATATATATATATATCAATGTAGGTTTTAATCATATATTTAATATATATATATATATATTATTATCAATATATATTATATATATTATATATATATATAAATAATATTTATTATTATTTTATATGATTTTTAATGGGAGCTAACTGCTTGTTTTCCCATTATATTTTATTAAAACTATTCTTTAATAACCAACGGATGGGAAAGTTTAAGATTTTGACTTGTCCGTAAGAGGTTTATAAAAATAGACTTTTAATCTTGTTTAACAATCCATATGCTTTATTATCAAATTCTTCACTTTGATCATTATAAAGAATTTTTTTTTTCTTGTTCTATTGGTTTTCTGCACTGTTTCCCCATAATATTTCAGTAAGATGTTCATTAATAATCTGGGCCTAGGATACGTGTGAAGTTGAAAATTTTGATTTTGCTATAACAGGCTACACTACTAACAAAAATAGATTCTTACGCCAGTTTACTAGTCCATATGCTTTGCTATCAAATTGCACTGCAATATAATATTTATAAAGGATACTTAGCTTTGTGTTAATGGCCTTGTGCACTATTTTCCCACTATATTCCATTAACATGTAGGCTACATTAGTAGACTGGGCGCAGGATGCGAAATGCTTAAAATTTTGATTTAGCTATAGCAGGCTCCTAGCAAAAATATTCTTTAGCTGGTATACTAGCCCATGTGCTTTGCTATCAGATTGCACTTCAATATAATTATCATAAAGGATATTTACCTTTGTTTTATCGGCCTTGTGCACTGTTCTCCCATTATGTTCCAATAAAATGTTCATTAATAGACTTAGCGCATGATGCAAAATGTTGAAACTTTGGATTTAGCTGTAATAGGTTAATAAAAAAAATTATATGTTATCCACCAGATTTGGATTCAGCACCCTCAAATTAGGTAGAATCAATTGGATAACAAATTCTACTGTGAAATGCCGAACTCAATCAACATTTTCCCATATCGGCTCCAGACTACAAAATGAATAAGTATTTCAGAAAGAACTTTTTGTAAGATTGAAAGCAATATATTTTAGGTAAATGTTGGCAGTTGGGGATTTGCTGCCGTCTATGTAAATAGTTTAATGAATAAAAATCTAAAGAAAAAAAAATGCATTTTTGACCCTTCCCTCTGTAACTGGCACTAAACCAGCTGTTGAATTTGCATGAAGTGCGTGCGCTCTTTTTCTTCAACTAGGTTATATTCTTTCCTTTCCTTTTTTGTACCCAACTACTTAACTTTCGAAACCAGCAACTATCACTTTTTCTTCAAATTAAGTAGTTCCTAAAGTCTGACGGATATTTCCTTCCGTTTAATTGTTTTTCTCTTAGTAAATTTCTTCTTTTCGGTGGATTTCCTTAATCTCGTATTAATTTCCTTTTCCTTTCAATTTCAGTCGTTCTTCCACTTCTAGATTACTTCATCATTACTCGAACGAGCACTTTTCATTGAACTTTTAGGAATATATTGATCTTAGATTGAGGACATGAATAAAAAGCGTGATAATGAAAATATATCCAAACATATTATATATTGTAATGGTGTCTGTGGTTCTGTTTGCAGGATATCAGTCTCATAAAATCCTCATCCTGTTTCCGTTAAAATACTAAAGAGCAATATACTTTTTAGCAAACATGGTTCATATTAACCACACTTTTATGTTCCTCAAAATTATTTTGACACGGCAACTATGGAATATTAAATGCTATAACCCTTCATTATTTAGTAACAATATTCACACAAACTGACAAAGGATCTAAAAGTTTGTATTACCGACATGTGGACTATAGGCATGTTGAAGTAAACAAATAATTTTTTTTTCTTTATTCACAGGATAAATAACTAGAACCTTGTCAATATATCGGTTATATAGGAAGACAGGCTTAATGCAGATTTATGTGCTTGTGTACGTAAAAGACCTGGATACCAGTAAAACACGAGGCTTACACAAAAAAAAAAAAAGAGATTACCAGATGAGCAGGTAAAGTCACATGGAGCTAGCTTCGAAAATTAATGAAATTAATATAGTTACATCAAACAGTAGATGTGTAATCAGAATCGTTTGAAGAGTTACTCCTTCAGTTTTAATTACCACTAACTTAGACAATTCAACATAGCTGATGGGAAAACTGCACAACGTCAGTTGAAAAAATAATAAAAGCTCTAATAGAACATAACATTCTATCAAGTAAGTTTATATGGAAAAAATATTTTTATTTTAATGGGAATTCTTCAACTTTTGAAATTCTATTTGATCGCCTTATGCCTACTGTTGCTTGTGTTAATACCATTCTGGAAGAATTTATAAGAATACTATAATCCTGGTCTATGAAAAAGTCAATATCCTCGGCCCCTTCACTAACACAATTGTCAAATTACACGCTTTAGACTTCTACTACAATATTATTGACATGTTTTTATTATTGCATCAGATATCTCTTTAGCTGAAGATATAACTGAGAACCCGCGCACAGAAATAATGATTATTATCAACCATCTTCCACTCAGTTTTCTGAACATCGGTCTTACATTATGCTAGAAATACGTAGCTGAATACAGACGTGAACCGGAAATCCTACAACGTATGCAAGATGTTCCAGAACGCAGTCTTCGTTATAAATTGATTCTGGCCCCATCCTTTCATCCTTATCTTTATATTACATATCTGCCCTTTGGAAATGCAAAGTTATTGCTCAATACATATAACCACTTCATGATACGAGACTGCAGAGCGTGAGCTATTGTATAATTGGATTCTAGATTGAAATACATCAGTGGCTATTCGTTTATATTTACAGGCTTAATGCAACCTGTTGCAACTATTCACCTGTATAATAAAAGGGTAATATAGTAAACAGAGGCGTCTATGTGGCTTTCCATTAGGAATAAGCCCATAGGATAACCATGTCATGACACTTTTCAGCTTTTATTTTTCATCTAATCAGATATCA
The DNA here is from genome assembly GCF_040412425.1 of Macrobrachium rosenbergii. Lineage (NCBI taxonomy): Eukaryota > Metazoa > Arthropoda > Malacostraca > Decapoda > Palaemonidae > Macrobrachium > Macrobrachium rosenbergii. The sequence goes on along the minus strand of NC_089797.1, from coordinate 20,114,180 downwards.
TTCAAGACAAAGCAGTTTTAAGTAACACTGGATAATGTCAATATCCTAATAATCAAAACAAGGGTAATACCATATGAATGAATAAATATTGTACATACAGGACTAACAAAGACCGAATTTGCCTGAAATGAAGGCATATATTTTATCTATTATATTCGAATCATCTACTTATGTATGATAAGGGACTAGAGATTTCTAGCTACAGTCAGTAATCGTGGTGAAAATGGTGCAGCTTGCAGTGTGAGTACGCCTTACAAATCTTATTCAAGTGAATTTGTATTAATGGCCGGAATGTTGACCTGTATTAAACAAATATATTGATGTCGTGGAGAATGCTCTGTCACCCTGAATTCTCTCTCATATTTAACTGATTCCAGGTAGTTATGGTTATTTGTTATCAAGCATTATTAAATTTGCTCACTAGGGGCATATAGGTATTTGTGATTTTCATTCATCGCGTAAGTTTACTAATGTGTAAATTCAATGTTCTATATTGGAACATTCCCTCTTGTATGTCTCAAGATCCGAAGGACTAGATCACATGGACTTAAACTTTAAAATTCTTTGCAAGGACGACAAAAGGTGTCACACAGTCCAAGAGGGATTTTTTTTTTATAATTGTCTCTCTAATTGGACTAAAGCAGAATATCACGAAAATTATTTATATTTAACGGTTGTTATGAAGACCGAATGAAGAATTCCTTTGTCTGAAAACCGGTTACTTCCTTTCTTTTACACCTTCATCTCTTCTAAAATTCGATGTAGCACACTCAAATGAGCTTTAAATGGAATGTTACAATCATCAGTCTCCAAGGACTTTACGCAGTGCTACTATTATCGTTGAACTGTAAAAGTATATGTTTTATATATTTATGTTGGAAAGTAATACGTAGGACAGAAAGAAAATACTGGATACTTCTTAAGTTTGTGCATACCTAAAGAGAAACTAATGTTATCGTTTCGTAGCATAGGGAGTTATTAATACTTTTAAGATTGCTTGTTAGCACATCTGTTTTTTGTTTTTCATTGAAGAATGTAACTGAGAATGGATTTTAAAAGAAATAAAAAGTTTGGGTTTCCTTTGTCGAAGTTTATTATATCGACAAAAACAACTTACCTAAGCTTCAGAATTTACGTTTCGTCATAATTGATTATGAATTATTCTAACATGAATTAGTTATGCAATATCTTTTCATCAGCACATACAGCACAAACACAAGCGAAAAGAAAACGAACACTAACAGGAGATGATGAGAAGACATTAAAATATCACATCCTCTTCTACCACTCTAAGAATAAAAAAAAAAACTATCTTTAATGTCATATATATATATATATATATATATATATATATATATATATATATATATATATATATATATATATATATAGAGAGAGAGAGAGAGAGAGAGAGAGAGAGAGAGAGAGAGAGAGAGAGAGAGAGATTCTAAATTTTATGAGCATTTATGACACCTTGAGAAATGCCTTCGGAAATCCGCTTCTCTTCTCTGATAGGGACACTTTATCTTACGGGGTTACAGGTTCCTCGCTTTGTTATAGTATGTCATACAAAGCCCAAAGCCTTGCAACTCGAGCATTTGAAGTTTAACTCTTCCGTGAGGTAATGAGCTTTTGTGTCATAAAACATCTGGCGAGAGTTTCATCCGAGAGATTTGATAGCGCTGTGAAATTGTAAACCGTACTGAATGAGGTTTAGCGGTGGAAAGTGTTCTGGGGGAAATTTTCGCCACTGGTAAATAGGGTTTGGGAGTAATTCATGAAATTATTTATCCTCTTCAATTTTCCACATCGTCTATTGAATGAATACCATCTTTCCTTTCCCCGTCCGAATAATATTAGCATAAATTTTACATTGGAAATATATTATACCCGTTTCTTTCACAAAAGTCAATATAAATTACTTCTGTACGTTAATCTATCTGGGAAGAATGGGATGAGCACATCCGAGCTGGACGAAAGAGTTAAAATATATAGTAATGAGAGCTGAGAACTATCAATAATTTTATATATATATATATATATATATATATATATATATATATATATATATAAATATATATATATATATATATATATATATATATATATATATATATATATATATATATATATATATATATATATATATATATATATATATATATATATATATATATATATATATATATATATATATATATATATATATATATATATATATATATATATATATATATATATATATATATATATATATATATACATATATATATATATATATATATATATATATATATATATATATATATATATATATATATATATATATATATATACATATATGTATGATGTATGCATATAAAAGGACGATTGGTGGTGGGATGGCTGCATATGGGGATAATGCAATGACGAAGGAAAAGAAAAGCCCTACAGAGGGCTGGATAGAAGGGGTGTAGCACATATTTTGAAAAAAGGACTTAATGTCCGTAAGTGTGTGTACATAGCGGTGAACACGTTGTTCATGACCCTTGTGAATGTATGAAGCGAATGACGCTTCATGACTCACAATTATTGCTACAAGTCAGAAGGTCAAAAAATACTGACTGGCTAACGAGGTGCTGTGTTCGGGTAATAAGCTGACGCACCAAACTTTCTTGTAGAATGTGAGGTAATTTCGTTCAAATACGATACAATGTAGATACTAAGACTATCGAAATCCTTCTAAAACCCTCTACGTGAAGGTTTCTCATTAGAGTACATGATCCTCTGGTGGTTGACAGAATCTTAATTCCGATTTTATCATAAGGCGAATGGTTTGACGGATATACAGTAAACAATTTCCAAGCCGGTTGTACAGTTGTAGCACATCAACTTCTATATTTTCAGTTACGAAATGGGGAAAAAAAAAGAATTGACCGTTGGAAGCCACTTCCTTAGTTTTTATTTATTCAATCAGTCTCCGAATACGAATAACTCTTTGTTCTTTGAAATAAAGCTGTCAATCATTTGCCTTCTTATATGAGGCTATTGCAGCAATCCGAGTTTAAATTTTATCTTTTCATAAGTTGCCTTTGGTGAGAGCTGAGGATTTCTCTTCATTTCGTAAGAACAGCACCATATGTACTACTACTACTACTACTACTACTACTACTACTACTACTACTACTACTAATAATAATAATAATAATAATAATAATAATAATAATAATAAAGTCTATTTCAGCATCAGACATATACTGTATATTAATGATTATGGATACAAATAAGTAAAAAAACATATAATTTAAGCATGGAAATACTAAAAAAATAATATATACAATACAAAGTCACTTTTAAAAACCTAAAAACAACTGTTAGCATTCATCTTCTTTCCTTTCAGTGGAAGTCTCTGATGTTCGATCGCCACACCAAGAGTACGTCCATAAATTTTCATTAATATTCGATGTTTAGTTTATGTATTATGTTACCCTTCAAACTTGTAATGCATATAAATATCGGTATATCTCCAATAAATAAGACCACCATTTCTATGTGATCTATGAACAATGAAAACGATCAACATTATTGCAGACTATGTCGAGCAAAAGAAACAATTTTACTGGGGAGAAAATGTTTAAAATACTTAAAAAAATATCAGTCATTTGTCCATTTTTATAAACATCACGTATTGAGTTCTGCCCTAATTTAGTGCCTTTATTTAATTATGGATTTCCTAATGGTTTATTATTTTCGTAAATTTATAAGCGGCAGAGGGAACGCAATTGAGACTAAATCATTGCTATAATCAAAATGAGCATCAAATTTATTAAGACTAAAAACGGGCTTAAAGCTGGGCAACGATAAAACTAGAAAACGAAATAAAGGATATTTCTAATCCTTACAAATCTAGAACGCACTGACCGATTCTCAGAAAGGAAGGTAAATATTCACGCACCCTGAGTTATAATATCGAAGCTTCAAAATATAAATTCTCTTTAGAAGAAATTAGTATGTTCCATAACAGCAATAAATTACAGAAGAACGATGGAAACCATGATTTATAATTTATGTACCTGATCGATAAGAACTGCCATAATTGGAAATCAGCACATGTGTATGATATGAAGAAACGTGAGAAATATCTTTTACCGTCTATCGATTCTGTGCATTGTTAGCCATCTGTCAAAACATTTGAAACCCAACCTCTGACTGCTATGTACATGAATCGAAAACTGTCCGGACTGAGATGGGATTTCATCTGATCCATGAATAACGGTCACATCGTGTTATAATGGATTAAAGTAAATATAGGTAATTTTATTTTAATTTATGACACATTTCTATCATGCTGAATAATTTTCAATATGAAATGATTTCAGTTCTTCACTGAAAACATTTCCTTATATACTAAACTTTACTTATCAGTAAAGGTGGAAGTTACAACCTCGTCATTCATTCATCTTAGTCGGAAAAGTAAAGATGCTTACTATATTTCAGTGTACGGTTTTCATTTCTCTTTTAAAATTCATTGACTAATGTCAAAATTGTCATTATTACTAAATAACTGTTCTTGCAGTGACATATAATCAACATAATTATCTAAATACTTCATCATCTACAGGTGTAACACGTTTATCTTGAACTAGGGAAAGAATTTAATACTAACAGATGGTTTGCTTTCAGTGAAAATAATAATTTTTTTTTAGTACCTGACAAATATAAATGTTTTTAAACACAAAGTATTTCTGAATAATGTGCAAGAGCACAGAATGGGAAAATAACCGTCTCTGAAAAGATGGAAAAGAATTAAAAAGGCAAAACAAAAAACTTCCACAATAACTTACAACATATGATAATATTCTGTTAAAGATGTTGCATATTATGACACTATCCGCTAAACCCCAACTGGTTAAAATAATACTTATTACTTTACTCATTATTTACGGTTGCGTAAATATCGTTATTCCCTTTCAATTATTAGCTAAAAAATCTTATAGAATCTTCTGAATTTTTCGTTATCCCTAGTCTGTAGCGAACAAAGAAAAACCAGGTCCAGTGTGTCTCCTGTTTCTCATTAGTGGCTCTGATAACACAATCTGAAGTTGTCAAAAAGAGTTAAGAGCTTCCCGTAAATCTCTTGTTTCATTTCTCCCTCTCGATTCAAGTGTATATTAAAACGTTTATACGCCACGGATTCCAATTACAAAGGTAGGATAGAAGATAAAGCGTTACTTAATCATAGAACATTACAGAACACACACACATCCATATATAAATATATAAATATATATATATATATATATATATATATATATATATATATATATATATATATATATATATATATATATATATATATATATATATATATATATATATATATATATATATATATATATGTGCATATAGTATATACATATACATACATATATTTACACACACACACACACACACACATATATATATATATATATATATATATATATATATATATATATATATATATATATATATATATATATATATATATATATATATATATATATATATATATATATATATATATATATATATATATATATATATATATATATATATGATATGAAAAAGTTATAAAACTAAAAAAATAAAATCAAAACACATCCCTACCATACTAGTTTTTTGCACTGCATTGTGCATCTTTACGATGATAACAAGGGGGACAGAATGTGGCCTCTCTCAGAATATACCTTTCAAAAAAATTTAGTAAAGAAAGAAATAAGAAAGCACAAGGGAAATGTCAGTGAAAGATTTGATGACATACGTGATCAAATCCCAGCTACACTTTGTGAGACAATCCATGGATCGCTCAGATATTGCTAACGTTACAAAATTCCTTAAAAGAAATGGCGACCCGAGTGAGTCATCAACCTCCGGTTCGAAGGTGAAAAGATTTAAAATATCAGAGGAAGAGAAAATCAATTCCTGCTTTTCACCAAATGTATGCATAATAGGTGGTAAATCTAAATTTAAAGAAAGACAGAGGAAACAGCTTCCCATTAAGTGTCTCAGCAAAGACTGCAAAAAACTCTATCAAGGATGCTGCTGTAATTAAAAATGATTACGTATTACTTTGGAAAATTGCGGGCACTGACCTTATAGCTAGGGCAACACATTACCACCTATACTGTAGAAAAATTATACACGCAAACAGAATCGCAATAAAAAACAAGAGAATTCTGAAGTAAAGCAAAATTTAGAATTGCATAACGCTGCATTTGATCATTTGTACATGTACCTAGATGAAAACATACCAGATGGTGGCTGTGTTGAAAGAATTAGTATGCTAAAAGAACGGTACATACATTAAGTTCATGCTTAAGAGAGATTTTAGTTCCTTTACCCATCCTATAAAACGTACAAACTCATAAAAAATATATGGAAAAAGACTAAGTTTGGGGCAGACAAATCATAAGAGTGAACTATTGTACCACTCACAGGTTTCACCGAGCTGGGCTGTGGAAACAGCTTTTGAAATTGCTTCATATGATTTCAGATGAGAGGAAGAAGCACCATTGATAATAAGGCGGACCACTCTCGATTTCTTTAAAGAAAGTACCAATAAAAAATGGCCACCAAAAAAAGAGGAGTTGCAACGAGGCATGAGTAAAGTGCATGAGTTATTTTAACACTTCTTGAGTATAGTCCTTTATAATAAGTATGCCAAAATAAATAGCATCACTGTAAATTCAACGGGTCATGATATTTGTAATGCAGTGACGAAAGGAGAATGGCTAAGCAGAATCTTTTGGGTATGACTGAGGCATCTTACAAGGAGTTCTAAATTTCCAGCCATTCTGAATCGTTTTGGCCACTGTGATTTATATACTCGCATAATTAAATTAGAGACAGCAATACATGATACACTTGTAACCAGAAAATGTATTCTTCCAGCTGACTCCAAGGAATCCAAAACAAAGTTAATCATATTTGTCGGGGTAATTTTGACGTGGTAAAAGAAACTCCGTCAGGAACTGGTACAACCCAGGCAGCACATGACATTGTAATTCAAGAAACAGAATCCCCCAGTTTGATGATCATAATTACTCTGACGACAACAGAAGTTTTGCCAAAACAAAAAGAAGGTCCATAGATTGAAACGTGTTTTGTTTAATGGCATAATGAATCAGTTATTGATCTAAAGAATGTCAATATCTCTCATGATATTTATGAAAACTTTGCCAACATGTCAGATGCTTTATGGTTAATTTGCAGGAGTATTAATAAGCCAGGAGGTCAGACTGTCTTCAGTTGGGCAGGGTAATTATCTGTAACAGGAAGCGAATATGTATGTGATAAATCTAAGATACATTATATCCTTTCATAAATGCCCCTGTAAGAGAAAGCTCTACAATCCAACTAATAATTAGTTTTCAGGAAGCTTCTAAGGAAGTGAGCCAGAGTTACACTATAATCACATTTAATTTGGCAGTTGCAATGAAAGCCTATAATATATGGCAAGATGCAGAAAAATTTAGGAATGTTATCATCAGATTAGGTGCATTTCATACTGAATGCTCTTATCTTGCAGTGCTAGGAAACAGGATGTGAAACAGTGGTTTTGATATACATACTGAACGTACGTGCTTGTGGGTCAATTGAGAAAGTCCTGTCAGGCAGGCATTACAGTAAAGCTTTACATGTTATACATAACATCATGCTGAGGCATTGGAAAGGTTACTAATGAAAAAAGTTTGAGCATTCAGAAGGACCTGTGTTTTCAGATAAAACATATGTTCTCATAAAATGCTCTCTGATAAACCTAGCATGAGATGCTATAAATAGTAATCGAAGATCACGCTTGACAACACGCCAAAACATCTGGTGGGATTATTGGATTTAGTAAAAATTATTCTGCATATATGCAAGATCTGAATATGTTGAAAGTACACTTGATTTAATAGGTTTGAATGAAATAGGTAGCTCAAAAAAAGTCGTCGAAAAAGTAAAAAAATTACCTTTTAGATCCAATTCCATGATCTTTAGTAACTGCTGATGGTTTACCAGTTAAAACTAAAAAAGCAAAACTCTTTCATGTTTATTATGTGGATGAAGACTTCGGAAATAAGCCACCTCTTCTCCTAGCGAGCTTCAGTTGGAATACCAACTACGTTTGAACAGCTCTCTGAAAAGGTTTTTGAACAGTTTCCCAATGTAAAATGTTTCTACTCTGTGACTCTTTCATAAGAACACTAAAAGACAGAGAAGAGGGTCTGGACTGTGTTATTTGATAAGTGGAGGGGTAACTAAGATACCTCACAACTGGAAAAGACTTCCTATCTAAAGAGAGAAATTTGCTAAGAAGTTGCAAAACAGGGTAATAAATTTTGTTTATGAAGACAGTTGTACTTCCGTTAGTAGTAATGATGGTTTTAGTATGAAGGTAGAGGAATATTCATGGTTGTATTCCTCACAAGAAGAGGCTGACACGAAAATAATTCTGCACCTTATTGATATTAGAGAGTTGACCTTAGGACATCGTAGTATTGTAAGCAGATTTCCATAAGTTTTCACAGAGAATAAAACAAACTGTTTTATTGGATACCGGCACAGGTAACCAGAGGCATCTTGTTGGTGTGAAAAAAGTCTTTCAAAAGATTGGAAGTGAAATGTGTGATGCATTACCATCCTTACATGCATATACAGGCTGTAATAAAGGTAGCACTCTTGCCAGTAAAAGGAAATTATTGCTATTAAGTGTTTTGGAAAAGTATCCAAAATTTGCAGGTACATTCAAAAGCGTTGGAAAAACGCCTAATATAAAGGAAAAAAAAAATTTTTAACTTGAATATTTCAGTTGCCTCATGTAGAGATAATTCTAATGAAACATCAGTAAACAAGCTAAGATATAGAATATTCATATATCGCTTCATCCTAAAATCAGATATTCTTTTCTCTAACGTTAGCATTGATATGAGTTTGTTACCTCCATGCCAGAAATTATTAACAGAACACTTGAAAGAGCTAATTATTAAGCTCTGATCTGGAATAAGGCAGATGAGCAATATCCTCATACAGCCTCTCCTATTGGACATGGTTGGTGCAAAGTCAATGATGATTTACAGTTTAGTTGGTGAAGCGGTTCTTGATGCCACAAGAATAAACAGACCTATAAGACGAAGAGGAGGAGGCCATTCTGAAGTAGAGGCTGAAAACTTTTTAGGCTGTTTTTATGAAGGGGAACACATGTAATACAACAAAACATTAACATTTGTTGGAAAGTATGGTTGCATTTTATATTTTCTGTTAGTGCTTGTTTTATTTCAGGATATTAAAATCGTGCTTTTGTATTTTTTTTCACACTTTGGACATTGCATGTGCTGAACAAGAATATCATCTTACAGATCTGCGAGATAGTAAAGGAACAAAAGATTTTTTCTGTTTATCAATATCCTTGTTAAAAGGAAATTTTCCGTACACTAGACGATAAATCATTGATTTTTATATTGGACTCTGGATTACCAGGTGGCTTGTTAAGAATTATAATTTAGATAGGTTATTAATCTAAAAGAAATATATGAATATACAAATACGTACTAAAACAGCATATTATATCGAGTATCTGAAAAATATGTAACTCTTAGTTGTCACAATTTAAGTCTAATAAAGCTGCACCATTTTGAATTTTTTGCTCTAACACTTCAAAATCACCAAGGTCATAATGGCAAACAAAGTGATTCCTATTCTATAGATTTCAAACATTCAAACGAAAAAATATACAAAAACAAACACTGGACGGGGGAAGAGAAAAGGAGGAGGTGCAAAGCTGAACCTCTTTTTAATATTCTTTAATATTAAATATTTAATATTCACTACTGATATTCTTTTCTACCGTACGAGATTACTCCTTTATATAACGCTGGATATAGCTTATTGTATATGAAATATCTACAGATATTGAAATTTCACAGATATTCTGGATTTAATACCCCGTATCTTCACTGGAAAATATAGCGCAAATGCAATTATCTAGTTTTCCCCAAAAAGGAAAAAGTCAGGATTTAAAGTCAATTTACAATATCATATATTAGTTTTAAGGTTTGAATTCAACATAATCCAAAACATAAATATCCATCCACAACTAACCAAAATTAGTTTATTCATATCAGTGACCTGTGAAAATACGTAATTTTTTACATATTTTTTTTTGTAAAAGGGTTTTGAATTTTTTTTTTTTTTCATACAAAAGCCCAAAGGAAAGATGTTCATGCAATGAAATCTACATGGAATATGGTATGTCTGATGGAAATCTTATGATCTGAACAATTTGTGAGCATAGGTGTAGCCAGGCTATATCAGTAGGATAACACAATTATTGAAAGCTCCTTCGTTCGCTTGTTTGATATGAGTAGACTGATACAAGCTCGTCTTTCTTGTGCTTTTATAGGTTCATTTCGGTACAAATCGGGCTGTTAATGAGAAGGTGTGAGGATTCTTTTATATATAAACAAATATGTTACTGAAGAAATAGTTTAAGCGACAAATGCACGTGTGCCACATCGTCACCCGTGGGTGGATGGATGAGTTGAAAGCTACTATGGTTACAGGTCTTTCGACCTTTGTCCCTGCAAATCGAAGTTATGCGGTTTCATGGGTGAATACTCGGCTCTAAAACGATAGGTCACATGACATCTTTCTCCTCGACTTCCATTTGACATAGAATTGCTAGATATCAAGTTTGATATTTGATTCTATTTCTGCTACAATGAATAAAAATTATCTTACAACTTGAGGGGCGTCTTCAAACTGAGTTTGTTGCCTCAAATGCTTGCTCGGGATGTTTGTATACAACTCTCTCTCTCTCTCTCTCTCTCTCTCTCTCTCTCTCTCTCTCTCTAGAGCACTCATCACTGAATTCAGAGATAGTTGCAGTCGGTGGATCAAGTCCATCAGATGACTATCACTTATCAATTATAATTCCCCTTCGGTATTATTTCCGAGGTAGAGCGAACTGGAAATTATATGAAACTTGTAGCTTAATGTTTGTGTATATAAAATGCCACGGAGATGTGATAAATATTCATATGTACATACACACAAACACACACACAAACTCACTCACAACTCACACACACACATACACACACACACACACACACATATATATATATATATATATATATATATATATATATATAATATATATATATATATATATATATATAAATGTGATGTGTATATATGCACATAATATCTATAATATATAGCAATTTCAACATAACTTGTATACATATGACTTACATCTGGGCAAGTGTATAGACATCAACATAACTCTGAAAGGGTTGAGCAAGTTCAACCAAACTTAGAATACATATGACTTACTATCTGGGAAGGAATGCTGTTGGGTAAGACATCACTGGCACAAAAGAGGGTGGGGGTGGGAATGGGTGACATGTAAGAATAACCAAAAACGACATATATTAGTGTCTAATCCATAGTTTTCGAGGTTGCTGAGATGAATAGTGAGAAGGGGGGGACATGTAAAAATAAAAATGAAATTGCAGATATTAGCGTCTAATCCATAGTATTCGAGGGCACTGAGATGATTAGTGATACTCCCGATGCCCTTTAAGCCCAAGTACAGCCTCAATAGGATTGGAGGCTAAGAAGGGGTGGGAAGGGGGTGACAAGTAAAAATAACAGATAATGAGAGATATTAGTATCTAATCCATAGTTTTTGAGGTCACTGAGATGAATAGTGATGCTCCTGATGCCCTTTAGGTGCAAGTTCAGCCCCGATAGGAAGGGTGGGTGAGAAGGGGTGGGAAGTGGGTGACATGTAAAAATAACTGAAAACGGCAGATATCAGTGTCTGATCCATAGTTTTCAAGGTCGCTGAGATGAATAGTGACACTCCCGATGCCCTTTAACTTCAAGTTCAGCCCGATAGGGGGGTGAGAAGGGGTGGGAAAGTGGCAAAATGTAAAAACAACCAAAAACAACAGATATTAATGTATAATCCACAGTTTTTGAGGTTGCTGAGGTGAACAGTGGCACTCCTGATGCCCCTAAGTCCAAGTTCAGCCCTGATAGGAAAGTGGGATGAGAAAGGGTTGACATGTAAAAATAACAGAAAATGACAGATATTAGTGTTTAATCCATAGTTTTCGAGTTTGCTAAGATGAATAGTGACACTCTCAATGCCCTTCAACTCCAAGTTCAGTCCCGATAGGAAGGGGGGTGAGAATATATAGGTGAAAAATAAAATTTAAAAAATAACAGATATTAGTGTCTAATTCATAGTTTTTGAGGTCGCTGAGATGAATAGTGACACTCCCAGTGCCCTTTAAGTCAAAGTTCAGCACCGATAGGAATGGGGGTAAGAAGGGTGAAATATAAAATGTCAAAAATGCTGGGCAATGTAATTGAAGCAACTATCTTAACAGGAAGAGGAGAGGAAGTGAAAGAGAGAGAGTAGAGGGGTGTTGGCAGGAGAGAGAGAGAGAGAGAGAGAGAGAGAGAGAGAGAGAGAGAGAGAGTTTATCGGTTGTCATACAGTTTTCCCGGGTAGCCCTCGGTCGGTCAGCTAGTATATATATATAAACTTCAGCTCAGCACCTGGTGTTTAATTATTTTTCCTCTGAAGTGAGACTCGAAATTCTCGGGTATGTTGAAAAGGGCATGACAACGAAACGTTCAAGCGCTTCCCCTAAATCGGACTAGAAACAAAAAGGTGACTGTCTGAACTTTAACCTTTTGAAGTTGCCTGGAGACTCGGGGAGAGAGAGAGCGACAGTTATCTTTTTTAAAAAATATGACAAATATAGAAGGAATGAAAATGCATGTACATTGTTGTTTACGAGTTACGTATAAACATATATACATTTCACATAATATTAAACGCGGTTATTAATAGAAAACAAATATTTTTCACAATTCTTCAGTTTGCTTTTCATATTTAACATGTAGAGGAGATAAGATACCTTACAAAACGAAAACTACGAGTTTTAACTCCCTAAATTTCAATCTCATTCTGCAATTGTAAGACAGTTTTATTTACCGATGCAAAAAAGATGAGATTCAAAGTTTACTACTTAAAATCTTACAAGAGCGAAGGAAATTTTCTTAAAAAATTGACTAGGTGCTATCAATCTTTCAATGGGGGACATTTATTCTCACCTTTACTGTTTTGCACTCTTCAGTAGATTAAGTAGCTGAACACAATTAGCGAACGTTTCTAAATTCTCTGCTTTAAGACTATTAACTTGCTTTCTGTTCCTCTGTTCATGCCTTAGTAATTCCTATTTTTGCACATGAAAATCATATATATATATATATATATATATATATATATATATATATATATATATATATATATATATATATATATATATATATATATATATATATATATATATATATATATATAATCATCACCGTGACATTTTATATTCACAAACATTCAGCTAAGAGTGTCGTTTAATCTCCAATTCGGTAACTTAAGGAAATATTATCGAAGGGGAATGATAATCGATAGGTGGTTCGTCACCTGGCGGAATCACTCTGCCGACAGAAACAACTTCTACCATTCGGCTGTCAAGAGAGCCAAATGGAAGGGCACGCGTCACTGAAGCCGGAGATCGAATCCGCCTGGTGACGATCCACCTGTCAACTATATATCCCCTTTGGTATTATTTCCGATGTAGACTAAACTGGACATTAAACAACATTTGCAGCTGAATGTTTTGATACACATTATTATATATATATATATATATATATATATATATATATATATATATATATATATATATATATATATATATATATATATATATATATATATATATATATATATATATATATATATATATATATATATATATATATATATATATATATATATATATATATATATATATATATATATATATATATATATATATATATATATATATATATATATATATATATATATATATATATATATATATATATATATATATATATATATATATATATATATATATATATATATATATATATATATATATATATATATATATATATATATATATATATATATATATATATATATATATATATATATATATATATATATATATATATATATATATATATATATATATATATATATATATATATATATATATATATATATATATATATATATATATATATATATATATATATATATATATATATATATATATATATATATATATATATATATATATATATATATATATATATATATATATATATATATATATATATATATATATATATACACACACACACACACACACACACACACACACACACACACCTCAATGCCTGAATGTAAAATGCCATTTATGACTGTATATAATCATTAAAACATAAAACAAATATTCCCCTTCTCTCAATAATCACCTCCGTTGGTTTATATAAATCAAAATACCCTGATCATTTTCTTAATCCAAAGGAGGATACCGTTTCAAATTCTGTTATGAGGAGAAGTGTAGACTATATAATTTATCAAATAAGCACAGATCAATAATAATATTATACCTGTGACTTTTAATTTATATTCATTATCAACCCACTAAGGACTTTACAGAATTTCTATCTAATAACCAGGTCGCAGACACCTGTTACTCTCGAAGCTTGTGCATGATCATGGGAAATTCGCTGTTACTATTATAGTATAGTGTAATCTTTGTATGAAATCTTTCAGACAAGATTATTAAGCAAAATTAATCCAGAAAATGCAATCTAGTTTCAATTTATGAAAATATAACCATTATTGGGCTAAGATAAAATTCTTCATGGAGATGGACAATAAGCATTGTTTAACATGTTCCGATTGTCATACGTACAGAGATTATATTGGATTTAAATTGTTATTTACTCAAATCCTACCAATATTTCTGAATATGTGGATTTTATTACCATAACATTAAAGTAATGAATTAATATTCACAGCTGTAATTCTAAGATGATTACGTGTATGTAGCCCTAGATATGCAGATAACAACAAACTGTTCAATAACAACTAGGATTCCTTTAACCATAAAGAAGTACCTTAAAGATACTCATTGAAATCTTTTCTGTTATGCCTTTTAATAGAAAAGTTATAAAACTAAAGATTATGAAACATATCAATACTGGTGTTGTTGATGTGACAAAATTTATATTTGTCGATCTGGAAATTCAAAAGAAAGCAAACAGCATACAGATATATATGAACTGTACCCAAATAATTTTCTCTTTAGTGTTACAATATAAAGTTTTGATAAGAATATGAACGTCATAATAGGAATGTGTATAATGGATTTATTTCTTTTCAAAAGAAATATATGGTACTATTGGATTTTATGACGTGCACTTACCCTAGCCTAAATGATAATGATAAACGTCCATTTTCAATAAAAAAAAATAACAAAGACATAAGTTCAACTCTCCTTTAATAATGCAATTTTTTATGGCACACTTAACACCTGTCATAATGATTGCTCTTTCTGTTGTTCATAGGCATATAGTCCATGAGCCAGATACCCAAATTTTGAATTTGACTACCAAACAGAGAGACTAAATGCCATTATGGTTTTCAGTTAGCTTAGTGCTTGAGGTACATGAAAACATGACCAGGACTTTCCAGAAGCCCAGCTAAATACCATTTGGCGGCCATCTTTAAAGATGGCCGCCATTTTGAGGTAGATTTATCTTTTCTCGAATAATGATCTGTAACTCTGGTTCAAATAGTCACAGACAGGCAAATTTTACACCAACTCTTCAGG
>NC_089797.1:19985919-20093419 GCF_040412425.1 Macrobrachium rosenbergii | reverse complement strand
CTGCGATGGTGTATTCCAGGCAAGATGCACTATAAAGTATAAAGACTGGAACCAAATGACAAACTTGGGTTATATTTTTCACCAGCTGGATGAGGACTTGCGATGCAGTAATGGGTAACATCAACTTCCCTTAATTACTTTGCGAAAATATTACAAAAGAAATTGTATTCGTCAAATTCGTTAACCACAGAATATATATATATACATATATATATATATATATATATATATATATATATATATATATATATATATATATATATATATATATATATATATATATATATATATATATATATATATATATATATATATATATATATATATATATATATATATATATATATATATATATATATATAAAGAAAGAGAGAGAGAGAGAGAGAGAGAGAGAGAGAGAGAGAGAGAGAGAGAGAGAGAGAGAGAGAGAGAGTTTTTGCTCGATGTTTTCAAACAGAATGATCATACGACAATCATGGCTTTCGCTGTGCATCTCATGTATAATTTTTTTAAAGCTAATAAGGAAGATTAAGGACGGTTTATTTAAATCATACATTGTTTTAGTATAACATAATATGGTTAACTTCATGTTGTTATTAAATTTCAGTTTCAAAAAAGCTCATTTTTTTGTACATCTTTCATCCGATGACGAAAAATCATAAGTTTTTTTTTTTTACATAACTTACATTAGCTCTCTTTTATTGAATTGTAGAAATCGCATTTCTATAACATTTGTAATCAAGGTGCTCCATTATCCAGTAAGTACAAGAATTATTTTTCAAAAATTATTATATTAAAGATTTTTAAATAATTCTTAATATTTCAATACACATTAAATGGTCGCCGCTAGTTGTTGTGGTATTGTATATTATTCTCACCAGGGTGAACATAAAAAAAATATATGTGGAAGAATAGCTCACAGAGCGAATTTAGCCTGCATATTCTTTGCATATGCCGCCGGAGTAAGATATTTCTTCCCATTTCTAGCACCCCATGAGATATCTAGGATTCACGTGGAAGGTGCTCTTTGTATATAAAGAAAAATCTTGGGATACATATCATATCTCTCTCTCTCTCTCTCTCTCTCTCTCTCTCTCTCTCTCTCTCTCTCTCTCTCTCTCTCTTCCCTTCGTTGCATCTGATTTATTAGGAAATGTATAACGAATCACACTCAAGTCTTCAAGAAACAAAAGTTTCACTTTTCTGAACTGGTAGCTTTAGTTTTCGACAGAATTCCTTCGGAAATTACTGATATCATACCCCTTGAAATCTTGGCTTCTTTTCTTGCATACTTCTGCAAAGGATACTGAAGACGACAGCGTTTATTTTATCTTGTGAAAGAAGTATAGTTCCAAAATATAGCTGCATGTTCACACATACTTCTTTGCATATATATATATATATATATATATATATATATATATATATATATATATATATATATATATATATATATATATATATATATATATATATATATATATATATATATATATATTTCATCATCGTCATCAGAGTTTCACATCCGTTTACAGCATTAGAATAAGTAAATACAAAAGGAAACAAACGATGCCTTAATAATAGTTAAAACAAAATAAACTATCATGTAACTACTGTGATTATTCGTAGAAAGCACAGAATATTTAAGGTTTATCTTTGCAAAAGTAAAAAAAAAAAAAGAAGTGGAACTTTCTTCTTCGGATTTACGTTAACTTTATGCTTTTAACAATTATCTTGTGATCTTCTCTTGCTTTTTCCTTGCATTCTCAGTGATCAATAACGCACACTCATTAAAGCACCCTCAGTTTTACAGACCAAAACACACGAAAGTACACACGTATCAAAGGTTGTCCACCATCGTTAGCAACTTTCAGGTACAAATTCTTCCTTTCTAAAGAAGTATTTCATATGCGGCATGAATATTTCATTAATTTACTCTCATGATTTGTTGAAGATTTCCTTACTTCTTCAAGCGGTCTTCAAGTGCAGCACTAGGATTTTTACATACCCCCAAAAATGGTTTTTCCTACCGTAATTAACTCCAAGGTAAATGCATATCTAAAGCTGTTTCGTTTTCAACTTATTTGCCAAACCTATGTTTCCCTGTGTTCGTGTTTTATTAGCTTTTAATAAAATGAAAATCTTATATATTTTTTTTATTTACAGGGATGATGGAATAAAATAAGGTTATCATTTGCAGGAATGAGATTAGAACACATCGACAACTTTCCTAAATGAGGAAAAACCACAGATCGTGATGTATTTAGTTCTTTTCACGTCAATTGAAATCGTTTCATTTGATGTGGCCAGAAGACTAAGCATTCTTATTAAGATATTCCGCATGAATTTAGATCACTGACTTGATGATAAAATATGCTTCGGCTCAACCCTTTCTGCATTTTTCATAAGGAAAACTCCTGATCCTTAAGGGCTTCCTGGTAGTCAAGGAGAACCGCCACTCCATAAATGTTTGGCTAGATACCTCCGAGCTATCGATACATACATTAAGGTGACATTTTTCCTCTCTAATTTTTTTAGTCATTTATTCTTGTTACCCAATATCCTATCAATATCGTCCTCTGCTATTTATAAGCCTGGATTCATTTTTATGTAATTATTTACGCGCACATTCACACGAATAGGCATAGGTGCTAAATCGGGGAAAAGGAAATGAAAAGTACACTGAACGTAGAAAGACTGATATGTGCAGATGACATAGTACTGATAGAAATAGTGAAGCAAAACTCCAAAATTCTTGCAGAAGATCAACATTAAATATGAGCAAGGTAACGTTGCGAGGTTGAATGGAAACCATTAAGGTGGAACAATTAATGTTAATACGGAAAGAGGAGGAATGCAAGCACTTCATTCCTTAGGTACTTGGGAGCAAATACAATGTTGTAGACTAGCATAAGAGAAGGAAAAGACGTTAAGCTACAAGGTGACGGATCTATGTATTCCACTGGAAAGAGACAGAGAGTATCAATGAAGGCCAAGGTGGCACCGGATGGAAGGAATGTTGTATAGACTTCCTTTTATAGAAACGCTCATTGTTAAATACATATGATAAAACAGACGATAGAACTGTTTAGAATAACTTTTTGCGAAAGACACGTGGCGTACATCGAACTGAAAGTTGACCAGAAATGTTACCGATGAAGATTGGAAAAGCAACAAATGCTCACCATTACTCTCACAGATTAAATTTGCTACAGTAATTATAATAATATGTTTAATTTTAATTTTTTGCTAAAATTTTGCTCTTTTAAGAGAATGCAAAAATGATTTCTTCTTAATCTCCCATGACAAGTCCATGATTAATGTTCCCCACATTCCGAGTTAAATATCTTTTTATTATTCAGCCTAATATCCGAACAATAATTGAGGGATTTCTTTTTTACGCATGTTCAGCGCTGGTATGAAAGGGGGCGGTAGAATCCCAACTGCCTACCATATAATTTATCAAAAAGGTTTTATGGAAAAAACTTGCAAAAATACCATAAAGTGCTTTGTACAGGTTGAAATGTGCAAAAACAAAAATAATAATTCAATTTGAAAACTTGAATACTGAATTATCAGAACATATCGTTTGTTATTATTATTATTATTATTATTATTATTATTATTATTATTATTATTATTATTATTATTATTATTATTATTATTATTATTATTATACCAACAACCAGAGTAACATAAATTATGTAATGCAGATCGAATAATTATCCCTGAGCCGAAAATAGGTCTAAGAAAGGAAAGATATTCAGAGACCCAGACGTCTGCTTTCTTTCACCAAACCAGTTTGCTGGAATTTTGGTGTCGGGCAGAAATGACAAAAAGGCCTCTTAAACTCATTGTTGTCTCCTGACCACTTCGCATTTTTCCGAGCTTGTGGTTCCTGCATCTGCTTTTGTGCAAGTTTACGGCTTCATCAGTAAGATTAGTGCCAAGATTCCCTGATGAAGAACAATGCTTTCCATGTCGAAGACAAAACTTTATGTCCATTAAATGGGGATCCGTATTTCTAATATTTTCCTCTTTGATTCAAGAGACAGCCTTTTCTTCCTAGAGAATATCAAGCAGGAAAATGAGGATATTTCTTTTTACGTGAACCCACCTCAGAATACGTTTTTCATGATTAGGCTAAACAAATACTGATACGGTTGAATTAAAAAAGAAAAGAAAAAAGCTACTCAAGCTTTTATGAGTCACTTTGAAAATAATGCACTGCGTGCAAAATGGGTGAGAAAAATTTTGGGTTGCAAGTTACAAACGTTAGGTGCGAAATGATTCATCTGCATCATTTAGGAGAACAGTTGAAATAGTATAATTTGTATTAAATACATCCACGTTCCCAATGATTTTGGTATCGGTGGAAAACGAGCAATTATCTCTGAAAACCAAAGCCAAATTTTTATTATTAAAAGGCTTAGTACATCACACCAAAGCTCCCATCTACCATTTTAACCATATTTTTCGTTTTCTCAGTCCTGCAAATACCCTCAGGAGACTTCATGAATAGTTAACATGAACGTGCGGGACTTGGTGAACGAATTAAAAAAAAAAAAATATATATTACCCACTCAAAATACCTATGGACTAACTATGCACCTTAGGTAAAAAAAAAAAAAAAAAAAAACATTCGACTACAAAGCCATTCTGCTATATGAAATGATAAAATATATTTATAAGCCAGATATGATTGACGGAATAATTGACTGGGATGGGAAGGAAACGAAAATTATAAATATTCTGAGAAAAAAAAACTGATATAATGAAAGATAGAATAGCATGTTAACGATAAAAAAAAAAAAGTTAAATGACAAGTAGAGGAAAGGATTTCAGATCTAATATGGGAACATGAAAGTGAAAATGTAAATCTAGAACAATTGTCATTCGCGAAATACCGTCTTCCAGACCAGTTGATTTTCGTGTACAATCGAATGTCTCAATTTTGTTTTTTTTTTTTTTTTTTTTTACAAATACTTTCCTTCTCTACTTACTTTAAGAAATCTTGTTTTCTTCTGAGTTTAAGACGATTTTTCCAGTTCAGGTCTCATGCTAGCCAGTAATTTAATTAATTACATTGTAAGACACTCGGGACTTCTCTAGCAGTCTGTCGTTAGGATATTCCTTTGTATTTTTTTTTTTTTTACAAATTATATCCTGTGAACTCATACCTTTGGAATGCACATATGTTAATGATAGTATGTACCTGGATGCTGACAACTAAGGCAAGAATGAAAGAGTTTATGGTTTTGCATTTATTTGACCTCTTTTTTTCTACCTTATCTTCTATTTGTCATTTCTTCCTTTTTATTCGCTCTAACACAACTTTTCGTTTCTTTGCGACTATTTTCACTTTCACGTCCCCATATTACTGTACATCTGAGATCCTTTCCTTTGCTTTTATCATTTTCCTTTTTTATCGTTAACATGCTATTCTGTCTTTCATTATATTAGTTTTCTTTTCTGTAGAACATTCATAATATTTTTTTCCTCCCTCTTCCCAATTAATTTTTGGATTTTTAATGGCAATTTTCACTCAGGTTTAAACTGTTCCCGATGGAAATTCAATCCCAATCATACTGGTAGCCGTTCGATGAAGATTTTCCATGCCTTTTAATCTTCCGCAAGATTAAAAGGAATCGGTATGTATGGGAAATCTTCAATATATTGAAGTTTTTGGACATCCAGTCTCTTAAGTAATTACTTTGTAATCGGTCGGTGCTTTATATATAATCATTTGATGGGTATATGACAGAGGACATCGGACAGTGATAAAATATTTATATAGTTCAATATTTTGTGCGCTTTTTTTACCTATAATTAGCCTTTGAAAAACAATTATTACAGTTTGTGTGATATATATGTCGATGGAATTTTCAATCACTAATGGAACACTAGGCAGTCTACTGATCAATTCACTGCAGTTTATGGAAATGTTTAATAATGAAAGATGGGACTCATTATAATTCTCAATACATCTTTTTTATTATGAATTAAATTATATCGCAAGCTTTCTATTAGGAGAGTTCACTTAGGCAGTAATATATATTACTGATCAGTAGAATTAATATGATTAAGAGTGCCAATTAATAAAAAATTAAGAATTTTCCATTAAAGTATATTTTTCAAATCCCACGACTCTGGCTATCCAAGTGAATATTTTTTTTTAGTAAACTGGCATAATACGTTTAAAATATGTTGTGCAACCCAACGAGGAGGGGAGGGAAGGGGAAGTGGGAGGCGAGGGGAAGGTGAGGGAAGGGGGGGGAAGAGGGCAGGGGAGGAGGGTAGGGAAGGGGATGGGGATGGGGAAGGTTGAAGGGGGGGGAAAGAGGGGAGGACACAGCTAAATTAACACTTGATCGTGTGGTCTGGAAGGGCGAAGCGAAGGGGAGGGGAGGGAGATGGAAGAGGGAAGGGGAGGAGGAGAACACGGTTAAATTAACATTTAATCACATGCTCCGGAAGGGGGAGGTGGAGGGAGGGGAAGGGGGAGGGGATGCAAGAGGGAGGGGGTGGAGGATAGAGTGAAGGGGAGGGGAGGACACAGCTAAAGTAACACATGATCGTGTGCTCCGGAAGGAGTAGGTTAAGGGGAAGGAAGAGTTAAGGGGAGGGGATGATACACATAAATTAACACTTAATCGTGAGCTTCAGAAGGGGAGGGGAAGGGGAAGGGGAAGGGTTGGAAGAGGGAATGGGAGAGGGAAGGAAGTGGGAAGGGGAGGGGAGGACACAGCTAAATTAACACTTGATCGTGTTCTCCGGAAGGGGGAGGAGAAAGTGGGAGGGGAAGCGGAAGAGGAAGGGGGAGGGTAGGGTGTGGAAGAGGGAAGGGGAGGGGTTGGAAGAGGGAAGGGGAGGAGGAGTACACAGCTAAATTAACATTTGATCCATGCTCCGGAAGGGGAGGGGAGGGGATGGGAAGGGGAGGGGGATGAAAGAGGGAAGGGGAGAGGAGGGAAGAGGGAAGGGGAGGAGGAGAACACAGCTAAATTAACATTTGATCCATGCTCCGGAAGGGGGAGGGGAGGGAGGGGCAGGGGAAGGAGGGGAGGGTAGGTGAAGGGGGAGGCGGATGAAAAGGGAAGGGAACGGGAGGACATAGCTACATTAACACTTGATCATGTGCTCGTGCTCCAGAAGGGGAGGGGAAGTGGGATGGGATGGGGATGGGGAAGGGGGAGGGGAGGAAGGGGATGGAAGAGGGAAGGGGAGGAGGAGTACACAGCTAAATTAACATTTGATCCATGCTCCGGAAGGGGGAGGGGAGGGGAGGGGAGTTGAAGGGGAGGGGGGGATGAAATAGGGAAGGGAACGGGAGGACATTGCTACATTAACACTTGATCATGTGATCGTGCTCCAGAAGGGAGGAAGTGGGATGGGAGGGGAGGGGAAGGGGAGGGGAGGGAAGGGGATGGAAGAGGGAAGGGGAGGGGGAGGACACAGAGGAAAACCGATAAGGTAATATCACAAACATCTAGCTTTTTTTTCCTTGAAACAGCAATCTTTGCTTAAGTTTCTTCTGAAGGGAACTCCAGTTGCCTTTGAAAGCTAAACAATTCATGCTTTTGTAATAATATAATGTACGTTAATAAGCCTGCACAAAAAGAGTCTTCTGTCTCCTGCGTATGTCAAAACGCGATTATTGTTTGTATGCCGATAATAATAATAATAATAATAATAATAATAATAATAATAATAATAATAATACAAAAGCGACAGTAGTAGGGCAACTGCATCTTACAGCAATTTAATAATACAAAGCAATATACAGTGAATACTTACATGTACGGAATGGCCAAGGGTGACTAAATTGCAAAGAAACATGAGGACCAGGACTAGAGACTAGTAGTATGTCAAAGTCTCCACTGAAGTACTCTTCACCACCTAAAAGAAAAAATCACATTTGTGTCATCTTGTCAAGAAATAGGTGTTGAGATGGAGAGAATAAAGTAAAACATATCAAAGTTGTACACAAAATTAATTGAATTGAACTGAATATAGAATTTAGGCCAAAGGCCAAGCACTGGGACCTGTGAGGGCATTCAGCGCTGAAACGGAAATTGGCAGTAGAAGGTTTGAAAGTTGTAACAGGAGGAAACCTCGCAGTTGCACTATGATTAAATTGTTAGGAGAGGATGGAAAGTAAGATGGAAGAAAGAAGAATATGAAAGGAGGTACAGTAAAAGCAACGTATGGGGCTGCAGCTAGGGGCCGAAGGCAAGCTGTAAAGTAATGCCTACAGTGCATCACATGAGGTGCACTGACGGCACTAACCATCTGCGGGTGTATACAAAATGAGCAAAAATATCAACACAATTTCATCTGAAAGCAGAAACTTATATACAGAATAAGTATACATGGAGGCACGAACACTTTACTTGCTCTAAAAAGAATGCAAAATCAATAACGGAGCATAACAAATCTTAGATAGATTTAATAACATTCACTAGGCTTTTAGTACCTCAATAACATGCCTTATTCAAAATCAGAAGTATGTAATCTACGAAGTCTTATTATTAGCATAACAGACCCAGTTAATTAAAACTTACAAAATTATTTGATGAAATTACTTTTCCTCATCTTGTATAAAAAAAAAAAACAACTAGTCGGCCGTTGCGACAGATGTATGAATATTACCACGGAGAATGTAATAGTAAGTTAGAGAATAAAGATTCCACAAATCACCTACACTGCCTACATTTTATGAGGGTTTTTTATGTGCTGCTCTAGTTTCGCTTTAAACAAACTAACCGTGTGGGCAGTGCGTAAATATACGAGTCACTGGAAAGTACGTCGGTTAAAAATATTCCCAGGAATAGGTAATATAGAAAGTAATATAGAATGTAATTAATTTTATTTGAGCCAAACATCCAAAGACATATTCACACGGATCAGCCAGTATTATCTGTAATACCGTCACAGACGGTATTACAAATAATGCCTTGGGCAATCTATTGGCTTAATAGAATTAACTGGGCAAAGGTCGACGCAGTAAACCTAATTAATGACTTCACCCAGAGAAACATTCGTGAAACTAAGGGTCATTACTTGTACGAAAGTGCGGCATTTGAGCAAAGGCACCGACCTCATTTCCACTTACCCAGTTGTATTTTCTTTTCGGGAAGCCTGTCTACTTGAGGTTATTGCGTAGCTGACTTCAAAGAAAATGTGTCTGTTCTGAATTTGATTTGACACTATATGCCATTGCTAGTAATTATGCTAATAAGATGAATGTTCTGGCCCCATGTAAGTTTTGAATTTTATCGCTTTACTGGCTCTATACAAACACACAAACATGTATATAGGCCTATATATATATATATATATATATATATATATATATATATATATATATATATATATATATATATATATATATATATATATATATATATATATATAATATATATATATGGTTAACAGCCCTTGTTTCTCATATATAGCTGGTCCTATGCCTCCCTTTCTCCAGCCTAGTTGAAACAGTTAAGTCGTCACATTAAGGTATATAATTTACTGGTTAGGTAACAGAGGTACAGAGAGATTTAAACGTAACTGCATTGAAGATCAGCAGACCAAATAGGTACTCGCATAACCAACACCTTCAACATCATAGCATTATATCATATTCATTGTCCTTGTTTATTTTTGGATGGCCTACTTCGCTCCTCATTTCGTTCAGCCGGCGACCCTACTAGTTTGGCAGGAACAATTAATGGTTTTCTTGAATAAGTTGCCATTCTGTGCCATGCCTGATTTTGAATAAAAAAAATTGTTTTATTTCTTCTCAAATGTTGTTTCTACTCATTTTTTGTGACCCCGTTTTGAATAGTTTGGTTCGTGTAATCTGAGATTTTTTTTTCTTTTCTGAATCTTGGGTCTATTAACCTATATTTATAAATGCTCCTCTATGTTTATGCTTTAGATAATGTATTTACGTATATCTTTCACATTTCTGTACTATACCCTTTATCGTAATGTATACCAAAACATTTAATATCCAGGTCTTCCTTCAATATGTCCAGAGGTGATTTACATACAAGTTTCTCCGATTTGTAAATTACATAATGTACAGTTAAAGTATCCTTATTTAACTATATCATTTCTGGAGACTACACTACTTAGGTGCCAATGTCCTATTTTCTGTCATATTTAGATGAGCATCGATTAGTAATCGTACCTTCCTCGGCCTTTACGTGCACTTTAATGTTAATTCTTTGTATTGCTTTATCAACGTTTTTAAGATTAATTTGTTTATCAATTCTATTTTTCTTTTTTTCCTTTGATATATTTTTCTGCTCATACCCTGTTTATAAAATCAAGCATCTTCCACTTTTGATTTTAATATTTTACTGTTAAGTAACATTGTGCACGATAATTCCAGTGTTAGTCCTCTTAGCAAAGTTTGAAGGCTTATTTGCAGGGCAAACACTGTTCCCATAACCCGTTCCACTATACTGACTGACCGAGTATGGAGCCAGAACGATGCGATTGTCTGGTAACACTAAAAGCAAGAGAAAAAATATAAACAGCTCGCCCGTCGGGCATCTCATTAATGGACCAGGGGCCGAAACATCAGGTGAATTCTCCCAAGATCCTAAACACCTTCAACATCATTAAGCATTAAGGCTAAGACATCATATTCATTGTCCTTGTATATTTTGGATGGCCTACTTCACTCCTCAGTTTCGACTTTCAGTTCGTTTACCACTTTGGCCCTTACTAGTTTGGAGGATATTGTCCGTAAACAGCCTTTTTATTTTTTTTCTTTGCAATTTAATTTTGCTATTCAGGCCAGTTGGGTTTTTGAATAAAAAAAAAAATAGATTTTATTTCTTCTCAATATGGAGTTTCTAAAAGCACATTTTATGACCCTGTTTTAAATAGTCTTTTGAACCGCTTATTATTGTAATTTCGATATAACTAATCTTCTCTATTTTTTCATTTAGCGAGCTGAATCTTGGTATGGTTCTGACTTCACAACAAATATATTATAAATGCTCCTCTATCAACATTTTGCGGATTTTAGATAATGTATTTGCCGGTATATCTTTCAAACACTTTCTGTTCTCAGACCATGGATCTATTTATCGGACTTTAGGCTAGATTAGTTCAAGTTATAAAGGTGATCTAATTCGAAAATATTTGAAAAGCATTTCAGGTATGGAGGGTACCTTCAATCATCCACAGTGACTTGCATCACAAAAATCTTTCGGAGAAAAAGGTCCGATTTTGCACTAATTACAATAAGTTCATTTGTCTTGTTGATAAAGTATCCTAGTATTTAACAGAATATTATTTCTTGAAACCAAAACAACACTAATCTTAGATGCCAAAATAAAACATTGCTGATACACCTATTTAGATGAGCATCGATTAGTACTTTACCCTTTTATTTCACCTTGCAAATCTCTTGTTAATTCTTTGTAAATATCATACATCTTTTATCGAGAACACTTTTTGTAAGATTAATTTGTCATCAACCCATCATTATCAATTCTATGACAAATCTGTTTCTTTTCTTGCTTTAGATAATATGATTTTCATTTTCATAACTGTTTATAAAATCACTTCTTACAACTCCCACTTTTGATTTTAATATTGTTTTTGTTACCGATAGACAAAACAAGTAATGCAATTGTGGGTCATCATGGCCGATAGTTTCATATGACGTAAAGAACCGAAGGAATCCTCTTAGCAAATTTGAAGCTAATGAAAACCCTGACCCATTTGATTAAAATTAAAAATCGACTAAAGATATTTGTTACCCGTTCCACTACCGAAAAAGTTGACTGACTTATGTATGGATGCCAGAACGATGTGATTGTCTGAGTTGTATATTAGGTAAAACTGCAAGTTCAGTTGTAAGCAAAGAAAATATAAATAGCTTTCATGCTTTTTTTCTAAAAAGAATGCATAATGCTCGCGCTAAAGAGAGTGGACAGGTGAAATTCTCCCATTTGTAAGATCCTAAACACCATATTCTCACGTTTCTTGACTCCCATCCAAGGTAAGAAAGATTGGCTAAGATTCTGTCGATAATTTGATGTGTTGCAATTTTATTTCCAGAGAAACAATCTATGACCAAGGAAGTAAGACTAATTTAGATTTAAAATTTTCACATCAGAACGCTTATCCTCATTGGCTACCAAAATTACATTCCTAACAAAGCCGTTTCAACATACGTAGAGAATTATTTTAACACACACGTATGTAATTCAGTATAAAAGCAATCTTTGTTGGGAGTGTTGCATCTGAACTAAGTGCTTAAGTACCAAATGGTTATTCCCATTTTATTAAAATTAAAAGTAATCTTACAATTTGATGGTGATTTTTTAAGAGTAGTTCCCAACTCACACCTTGTGCGAGTAGCCATCTGTTAATACAGAGAGCTTTTCAATAGCTGTTACTTTTTTGTAGCGTTAATTTTAAAGAATCATCCACTTGCTCTAAACTATTACCTTAAACATCTTTTCACCAATAGTGAACTTTTCACCAAACAATAGTGAACTTTCAAGTGCTGTTTTTGAATATATTTCAAGTTATAACTTCGTTATTTGCTGTATCACCGTATCAAGCAGTGAAGCTTAAGTATTGTTTTTAGCATTCGAGAACTATCAATAGCAATGCTTATCTTTAGATTGTTTTCCTGTTTTTCTGTTATGTTATATATAATTATTTGCTCTTTCTGATGAAGCTATTTTTGCCATGCAAATAGTAAGTCTACAAACGGCAGATATTTTTTTCCGTTATAAATACAACTCTGTTAAAAGTTTCTTTACACATGGATTCCATTGGCAAATTTCAAATATCCAATCCTTGCCACAAACCTGACTAAACGCCCATAACATGAATGAAGTTTAATTTTTTCTCAGGTTCCTAGGTAAATTATAATAGTTTCACGTATTAAAATACAGACCATAATTTTAAAACTACCAAGTGAAGCAACTGATGATTATCAAGATAAGTCATTTCAAAGCCTCAGTATTGTTCAACCTAGGGATTTTAAAACTTATCTCATTAAGTCAAGGTAAACAGCATAAATACTCCAGGTATTTTATTCAGAATGGTTTAACTTACCAGATTTGCAACGTCATTACTGGGTGAGGTTATAATATTCATATTAACATATGCATTTAATTTAGCGTCGAATAACTCCATATACTAATGAACCATCAATGCAGGTCAATCTATGATAGTGTTGTATATCAGCAACGTCAGGCACCATTCTCCCCTCATTCAAAAATTGTGGAGTGAAAGCAACCAACATTTGAATAACTGAAGTGTTGTTTGCAGTGTCTTAAACGATTGTTCCGGTACACATCCTGTAAAGCAGAAAAGCTGAGGCAGAATTTTGAAATTATACAAAATGCTTACATCTAAGATTAATACAAAAAAGCTTAAAAGATTCTTATAATGTCCGTTAAAATAGTCTTTTTCTCTAATACAAACCAAATACAAATAAATCTAAAAAAAAAAAAATCAAAGGTTCCAACAAACCAAATGACCGGAGATTTGCTGAAGTGCCAACAAGTGAAGTGACAGTAGGCAAGACCGTATAAAATGTGAAAAAGTCAGTTCTGTAGAGCAAATTTACAAAGGCAAAAATGCCAGGGGTGTTAAGTAAAAGTTTAAGATAATCTAGTAACAGTTCCTTGGACAGTGATTTGTTAACTAATATTGGAATAGCGTCTAAACTTAACATAGGTATGTTTGTATAATAGCCATAGCTAAGCATAGGATTGTCTTTGTATTAAAAATTAAAACATGCCTGATTATTGTATTTGTGGTAAATTTTAACAAAAAATTTTACTTATAGTTAATAAAAACAAAAACTACCACTAATAAAATTACCTCAGAAACTGATGCATTTAAGATCGAAAGAAAAGCACATAGGGAATTACAGTCACAAGACCTGTTGGCGAGGCTCACTACAAAGCACCGCCCTGTGATTTGGTAAAACGAATAGTTGGTTAGGTTAACAGCGAGGCGAAATTCGAAGGCCTCTTATTTGTTTAGCTGAAATATTATCACTTGCTTGATATCCTGCTTCAGTCATTTTCATACCGAAGTTTGTTTCTGCAGTTTAGATTTTCACGAAAATAGTAGTTACGTTAGTTATAATCATATAGCTTACTTTCCACATTAATGGAACATACTGCTGGCTCAAACATTAATATACTGCATAGTCAACATTTGAGCCACAACACATATTTCTCAAAAGGCCACATAAATTGCTACCTGCAGTTTGAATACTGGTCCCATGGGATCATTAGAGAGTAAACCGAAAATACCGAAATTCTTGGCAGACCATACAGTAAATATAAAGATAAATAGTAGTCAATGTTACACATAGCTTGCTTTCATGGGAATAGCAGAGTATGAGTAAAGGCGTTCACAATGTCACTGGCAAGTGTGTAAAGTTAAAGCAAAATATTTTAAAATAGTTAGGATTGTTGTCTCATTGATGTTTCAAACAAGAAACCACTGCTGTTAAAAGATATTTACGGCCTCTAATACATAATGGGCTATAAACTGACAATCAGTCATAGACTGACCATACATGATGATATAACTGTTAATGAGCCACAGATCAGCAAAACATTCAACTTTTACCAAAAAATAGCTTGAAAAGCCCTGGAGAATCGTTACTCGTTGTAATATTGGGGTCTCCGTCGTTAACAGCATATTGTCTCGAAAAAAAGAGCACACACGACATTCGCTTCGCCAGCCTTAGCGCAAACTACCCGCTCGCGAAAAACCCATCACTGGGCCAGACAATACCATAGATCATGAAACACCGTCTTCACGAGTGACGCCAGCTACTTTCTGCCTGCAACAGTTCCAAAACAGGCAGACCATAAAGAGTGGTCGTTGCCGAGTTCGGAGCCCCGCCGGTAACAAACAATACCGCGACACCATGGAGTCACCTTTCTAAATTCGACGGCGAAAGAATCATTTCATTTTTTCAAGGGGATGTTTTTAAAGCATCTAACTACTTAACGCCAATTGCTTGATGCTTCAGTTGTTTTATGTCCGGTCTTCGATAAAAACTTATTAATTATTTGCCAGAGCCATTTCGAGCATTCTTAAATGTCTCTCAGTTAGTCATCGTCGAGGTCGCAGCTTCAGCTCAAGGGCTTTTATCGTGTAATTCGGTTTGCAGATATTTCGTGTCATCCTGATTAAAATTTGATCATTGGTTCTTCTTCTCGTCTATTCTTAATTGTTGGCCAAATCTGTTCATTTTGCGACAATCCATTGCGGAATACAGTGAATTGTCTGGAATTTGTCATGTTATTGAACGTTCATTTGTAAAGCTTCGTTATTATGTAATCGTGATCACAGCATTTCAGCTCAGTGTCATTTTTATGGCTACGGTCGTACATTTCGTATTAAATATTTATCCTTCAACAATAATCCATCTTCATCAGCACTATTCAGTTTTAGCTTGGCTTCACCCAAACAGTGGTTAGTATTCTATTGTCGCTTCAAGTTGTTAGCAGAAGTGCAGCTGTTAGCTTATATTTCAACCTCGTAATATCGGGCCGAGGCCAGCTTTAGCTTTGTTATCACTTCGGTTCATTCAGGTGAAATGAAAAACAGTTATCATGAAGTCAGGCTAAATGTGCCAAAGTGAGGCAGACAGCACAGATGATCGTTTTTCACCAGCTCAAAGTAGGACCATTTTCAAAATTCGGCCAAAGAAATGATGAGCCTGAGTGGTAGTAAGGAAGCTTAAACAACTGACTCATTAACTTTTCCTTCAAGTTACTCCAAATCCTTCATTTTTCTCTTATCGAGTGTTTGTTTTCAACCATGGGGCATCCGTGGAGATATATATATATATAGCAGAGAGCAAAGAGAGGCAGAGCAAAGATACCATAGTTGAATTATACAGCACCATGTCACAAACACATGCCCGGCAAGCGAATATCGCAAGGTGTTTCATCTAACTCGTTGAGCGACTATATTTCACAGATACACATAATGACAACAAATAATAAAGTCGTTAAAATAGAATCAGTCTTTTTCAGCAATATATTTCAACTAGCACAGACGAGTAACCCAGAGCAGACGATGTTTCGTCCTATTATTGTGGGAAGTTCTATTAGGGACGGTTATGTTATCGCGCACCCGTGACTTAAAGCGATCGTTCAAGCCCTCGAGCCGATGTAAAGCTGTTAATTGTATGAATACCAATTCTCGATCAATGTGAACTTCAGCTGATTAAGTGACAAATTAGCGGTACCGCGGCATCAAACAACAAAACGTTGAAAAGATCATCGAGAATAAGCATTTTCACAACAATGTTATTAACAGAAACTTACAGCGAATGCCATACTA
Organism: Macrobrachium rosenbergii; assembly: GCF_040412425.1. Lineage (NCBI taxonomy): Eukaryota > Metazoa > Arthropoda > Malacostraca > Decapoda > Palaemonidae > Macrobrachium > Macrobrachium rosenbergii. The sequence goes on along the minus strand of NC_089797.1, from coordinate 20,077,060 downwards.
CCGATTTTGTGCCTGAGTGCCAATACGAGGCGCAACAATTTCTGCCATGCTATCGCCATTGAGCGAAAGCGTTATTCGCCGAATAACAGAGACAGACTTGCCGATTATATCGTAATAAAGCGCACGTATTTCTCTGAATATTTAGTAAACCACTGAATTTAAACATTTCGCAGATTTATGGATCTTTGTTAACATGTTTTAGTCACCAGCTTAGATTGCACTGCGTATTGTCTTTTCGATTGTCATATGGACATGTTCATAGTTCATTTCTTTGGGAGAAATGAAAAGTTTGATACCGAAACGAGTTCTCATGTTGCTGGTTCATTTTGATCATTATTAAGTGGTTTATTATTGCTGAGAGCATTCGCCGAGTAGTGCTGACAGTATCACCAATCATTATATTCACTAGAAGAGGAGCACCGAATAAAAGATGTTGGTAGAGAAAGCAGCTTATGGTTGCTCAGCTTTTAGAAGATTATAAACAAAGAAGCCAGTAGTTCAATTGAGCCAACGTCAAATATGCATTACTTTGAAGTGTTGAATAGGCTGTCAGTAGAGAGAGTCTCAAGATATACAGCAAGTGTGTGCTGCAAGCGATTGATGTACGTTTATCACGGACTTAAATGACTTTAGTAAAGCAGAATACACGCTATTACTGTCAAAAGTAAATATATATATATATATATATATATATATATATATATATATATATATATATATATATATATATATATATATATATATATATATATATATATATACATATATATATATATATATATATATATATATATATATATATTATATATATATATATACATATATATATATATATACATATACATATATATATATATATATATGCAAGATATATATATATATATACATATATATATATATATATATTTATTTATAGTAATAGTGTGCATGAACGCAGAGAAATAAACCATGCCTTGTGCTAAAAGTCATTTTTTTAAGTCCGTGATAAGCGGTATGAGGCAAACAGCCGTATAAACTTTTGCTTACCACTTCTTTATTGCATCCAGGACTCACCTGCTATGGCTTCTCACCGATTAACCATATTCCAGCACTTCCTATTCTGGCAAATATACATTTCTGACGTAGTCCACCTTGTTGAATTTCTCTGCAAATTTTGATATAATCTTCTAAAAGTTTAAGCAAACTATAAGCTTTATTTAACAGACCATTATTTCACCAACATCTTTTGTCTGGTGTCTATAATTCCAGCTTAGTGATTACAACATAGTTATGATCACTGTCAGCACCTACTTTTCGGTAGGTCCAAAGAGTTCTCAGCAGCCTATTTCTCTACCAATAAATTGCTACGTGATCAACATGGTTATGTATGGAGAACTCTGACTAGTCGAATCCTCACCCATCAAACTTTTCATTTTATCCCAAAAGGAATATTTGTTTATGAATAAATAGTCCATATGATTAATCGAAAAGGGACCAATATAACCACTAATGGTCACCCAATCCTAAGCTACTAGACGACTAAAAAGATGTAATTAACCAAAGATCCATAAAAATCTACGAAATAGACTTAAATTCGAAGATCAGCCAGTTTGCACTAAATATTCAAGAGAGAATGCGATGCATACAGTACATTAAGAAGTCGATCACAATCTCACATTATTTTCAGCGAGATAAACGACTTCCTTCAATCAGCGATGAAAAAATGGTAGAAGCATGTATCTAATGTGTACTTTCTAGGCTTTTTATGGAATCAGTCTGATAAAGACATTAATTATTAGCATTCCTTTGTAAAGTTTCTATTAATGAAAAATAACATATAATTATGCATGAAAATCTTATTCTGTTGATCTTTCAACATTTTGTTGTTTAATTGCCACGGTACCACTAATTTGCTGCAAGTCCTTTAATCAACAAGTTCACATTGGTCGAAAATTAATTATTATTCATACAATTAACAACCTTTATCAATCGGGATGCGGAACGGTCAACTTTAAGTCACGGAACAAAACGATGCTATAAATCAACCGTCCAACTTGTCGAACTTCCCACGAAAAATAATAGGACAAAGAACGTTTTGAGGTACAGCATCGTCTGTCACAAGGTTACTCGTCTGTCTGCTTTAGTTAAAACCGTTAAAATTATATTACTGGCTGTAACAGAACGGTTCTATTTTGGCAACTTTTTATTATTATTTGTTTGTTGTCATTAATAATATCTTGTACGACGAAAAACCTCTCCGCTGCTGCAACCGCATTCCAGAAGGACTTAAGAACACCTTAAGGTGGCGCTCTTCAGCGCCAGGGCGTGTGACTGTGAACGCAGCGCTCTATAGTTCAACTTGTTTTCCCATATATAAGTGTTATCTCTCTCTCCACGGGATAAAACGCTACCCTATTCCGTCTAAATGTTCGGTTGAAATTAAACACTCGATAAGTGAAAATGGAAGGATTTGAATTATTAACTTGAAAGGAAAAGTTAATTAATTGGTTGTTTGTTTAAGCTTCCCATACACCTGCCCGTAAGGCCATATGACCTTTGGCCGAGGGCACAGAAATGGGGTCCCTCTTTTACAGGGGAACCGCCCCTGTAGGGGCTGAGGGATTAGAAAACGATCATACTAGGTTTAGTACACCTCACCTAAGTTTTAACAGTTAGCCTGACTTCATGATGCTTGTTTTCATTTTCACCTGGAATTAGTTCAAGTGATTAACAAAGCATTAAAACAGCATTATGACCAAGTATAAGTTACATTATTACGGATTGAATATAAAGCTTAATAAGCAACGCTTCTGCACAAAAGTAACTTGAAAAGCGTTAACTACAAAGAATGAAACACTAGCCTCTTTGGAATGTTAGAAGCAGCCAGTTGTAAACTGGAATAAAATCCACAATACTGTACTAATGAAAGATTCTTTGGGGATATGACCCGACACTGAAAGGGATTAAATATTTTATACAGAAATGCACGACCATGGCCCGTAAAAGATAATTTACTTGAGCAAATCTTTAATGATCACAGTTACATAGTAACGAAAGCTTTCTAAATGGGTATTCAATAACGCAACAAAAATTCCAAAGACAAGTATTCACTGTATTCCACGAATGCCAAGGTTGTCGCAAGTGAAGAATGCATGGAGGTGGTTAGGTTTGGCTAGCTTAATTAAAAGAATAGACAGAGAAAATTAATGAGAATCAATGGAAAACTTGAAATATAAGAAATTTTAATCAAAGTTGAAGTAATATTTTGAGAATAATCTTATCTTTTGCAAATCGAATTACGAATAAAAATTATGAAAACTGAAGCTGCAACCTCGAACGTTGACTAACAGGAGACTTAAAAAATTCTTAAGTGAAGCTACTACAAATAAAATAATTAATAGGATTTTATCAAAGAACCGAGACATAATGCAACGCAGCATCAAATAATTAGCGTTAAAGCATTAACAGATCTTTAAAGTATCCCCTTGAAAAAAATAAGGATGCCGTTTTCTTTCGCGTAGTTCGTCCAAGTTTGAAGAAAGGTGACTCCATGGTCCTTGGTGGTGACGTCGACACCAACGGGTGTTTCGGCAGGCAGGTCCAGCAGCCACTCAGTTTCCAGGTGACCCCATGGTCCCTGCCCAAGGTGGTGACGTCAACAAGAACTGGTTTTCCGGCAGGCAGAATCCAGCAGCCACTCAGTTTCCAGTGACGGTGACCCTCATGGTCTATGGTGGTGTCAACAGTGATGGGTTTTTCGACAGGCAGATTCCATCGGCCACTCAGTTTGCGCTTCGGGAACAACGAAGTGTAGGAGTGTCATTTCGTTTGTGCGTTCGTTGATGGCTCATCTGTATCCCCAGCTTTTCAGGATAATGATATGCTGGTGTTCCTACGATTGGAGTTTGAAGGTTCGAAGATGGTCTACGAGAAGTGGCGATTCTCCAAGGGCTTTTCAAAAGCTGTTTTTCATTACGGTAAAGTTTGAATATTTTTTTAAACTTTTAGAAATCTGTGGCTTCGGTTATTAGTTTATATCCCATCATAGTAATTTGCGGGTCAGGTTAAATTCTATGGCTTCGGTTATTAGTTTATAACCCATTATAATAATTAGAGGGTCTGGTGGAAATCATGTTTTATTGTAGTGGACTTTTTCTGTTTAAGGACGCTTTTTCAGTTCAGAGTTGCAGCTTAGATTTCTTTATTTTAAAAAATATTTTTGCTTTAACAGTTTGCTGCACACTTGTTGTAGTGTAAATATGAACTTAATGCTATTTGTGGACACTAATGAATACCGGAGTTTATTTTACTCATACTCTATATTCCATAAAGCTTAAGCTATAATGTAGCATTATTCCTTGTTCGTCCATTTTCTAATATCTAGCATATAAAACTACTAGCCCATGGGTTATTAAAATTTTAGTATTTTTCGGTTTCAGGAGATCTCTAATGGTCCACTTAAGGTTAGTATTCAAACTGTAAGGTTAGCCAAACTGTAATGAACTTTGAAATTATAATGTGCTTGGTAAAATCTGACTTTCGTACGAAGCCTTCCTTTTTTCGTAGCTTTACCTATACCTTAAATATTTTAAAGTGTCTGGTATGAATTTTCCATTAATTATTGGAAGTAAATATATGGTTATAATAACATTTAACTACTTGCAGGTTTTCGTGAAATCTACTGTAAACTACTTAAGAAACAAACTTCGGTTATGAGAAATGACTGAAGCCAAAGTTCTCAAGCCGTGATAATGTCTCAAGCTAAACAAATAGAATCCTTCCCTTCCCAGATTTCGCCCAATGAAAACCAGGTGAGGTATAGTATGGTGTATTGGTAACCTAGCCAACTATTCGTTTTTACCTCCATCCCTACAGGGGCGGTGCCCCTGTAGGGGTGGAGGCCCCTCCCATGCCCTGGACCATAGGTCTTATGACCTATGGGCTCCCATAGGTGCATGGGAGGTTCGCTAAAATCATTTTTCTTCAGGTCTTAAGTGCATCAGTTTTTCTAGGAGTTAAGGAACCCTGATTAAGATTCCTGTCCTTAGCAAATTTAAAGTAGTTGTTAAGAGTTAAAGAAATTTCATTCTATAATTTTGCAGTTTTTAGCCAAGAAATTAATTTTACACAAACTTTGGTAATAAGGTAGCAGAATTTAACTTAGAGAGCTCAGTATTTCATAAGGTTAGTTAATGTTACTATTGTTATTACTGTTGTTACACTTAAGATATTAGTATCCAAAGGTCAGCAGTAATTTAGTTTATCTGGATCTGTACCTCATTTTATCATTTTACAAGGACTTTAAATTTTTTTACTTTTCATTTGAAAAATTATACCTACTTGATAATGCGTGGGTTAACAATTTTAAAAAATTGTTAGAAATTTTGGTGATATTTTGAAACTTTTAATATAAATTAGCTTTAATTTATTCGTTTAGTGTAAACTAATTTCTTTTTGTCCATAGTCAAATTAACATAGCTTTGATATCAATTTAACCAATATTTAGTGGTTAGTGCCAATTATACAATGAGCAGTCCTGTGTTTTCACTTTTAGTACAGTAGGCAGACTGTACTTAACCACGGCTTCTGTGGAATCAAATGATGAAGTCCAGGCTTTATTCCAGTAAAGTTTAGGTTGAACGAATCAGTCCTGGAGGCTGATGCCAGATTATGCTGTACCCTTAATTAACATCGCTGACAAATTGACATTGGTGATTTTGCCTAGGCAACTGACACCTTCGACCTGTTCTTACGGCCGTTCCTTTGATCACTTCATTTTTGTTTACTTCTAGCCTCTTGGTTTACTAGCACACGATTTGATTTTTTACTGCTATAAGTGGCTGGTCTGTACAGGAGAAAACTGAATTTACAGTGTAAGCTTTAGTTCATGCATATTAATAGAACCTAACCTGATCTAATAAAATTTGTATTTCTATAATTGCAAATATTTCTTTCAGAGTTTTTTGCATTTCAACCTGTACCACTCCTCTTAAAAGGAAGATGTATTTTAAATATTTCTGGTAGTGATTTTATTTTATTAGTGGTAGTTTTTGTTTTATTAACCATAAGTAAAATCTCTTCTGTTTGTTGTTAAAATTTACCACATAAATACAATGATCAGGCCTGTTTTAATTTTTAATACATAGACAATCCTATGCTTAGCTATGGCTGTTATACAAACATACCTATATTAAATTTAGACACTATTCCAGCATTAGTTAACAAATCTATGCTTAGCTATGGCTGTTATACAAACATACCTATATTAAATTTAGACGCTATTCCAGCATTAGTTAACAAATCACTGTCCAAGGAACTGTTACCAGATTATCTTAAGCTTTTACTTAACACCCCTGGCATTTTTGCCTTTGTAAATTTGCTCTACAGAACTGACGTTTTCACATTTTACACTACTTGCCTACAGCCACTTCACTTGTTGGCACTTAAGTTCATCTCCGGCCCTTTGGTTTGCTGGAACCTTTGATTTTTTTTTTAACTTCTTAGAGGATTTATTTGTATTTGGTTTGTATTGGAGAAAGACTATTTTAACGGACATTATAAGAATCTTTGATTTAAGCTTTTTTGTATTAATCTTAGATGTAAGCATTTTGTATCATTCAAAATTCTGCCTCGGCTTTTCTGCTTTACAGGGTGTTTTACTGGAACAATCGTTTAAGGCATTACAAACAATACTTCTGTTATTCAAGAAATGTTGGTTGCTTTCACTCCACAATTTTTGAATGAGGTGAGAATGGTGCCTGAAGTTGCTGATATACAACTGTCATAGATTGACCTGCATTGATGGTTCAGTAGTATATGGATTTATTCGACGCTAAATTAAATGCATATGTGTATATGAATATTCTAACCTCAACCAGTACTGACGTTGCAAGCCTGGTAAATTAAATCTGAATAAATACCCTGCAGTACTTATGCTATTTACCTTGACTTATTAGAACAAGTTTAAAAACCCTAGGTTGAACAATACAGAGGCTTTGAAATTTACTTTATCTTGATAATCATCAGTTAAACCATATGTAGTTTTACTTGGTAGTGTGAAGAAAATTGTCTGTATTCTTTTAATACCTGAAACTATTATAATTTACCTAGGAACCTGAGAAAAATCAAACTTCATGTCATGGATGTTTAGTCAGGTTTGTGGTAAGGATTGGATATTTAATATTTGCCAATGGAATCCAGGTGTAAACAAACTTGAACAGAGTTGTATATATAACAGAAGAAATATCTGCCGTTTGTAGACTGCTGTTTGCATGGGAAAAAAACGCGTCATCAGAAAGAGCAAATAATAACAGAAAAACGGAAAACAATCTAAAGGTAACAAGCATTGCTATTGATAATTCTCTAATGCTAAAAACAATACTTTAGCTTCACTGCTTGATATGGTGATACAGCAAATAACTTGGTTATAATTTGAAGTATATTCAGTATAAATAAAAACAAAACACTGAGAAAGCGGTTATAAAAAAAGCACTTGAAAGTTCACTATTGTTTGATGGAAAGATGTTTAAGGTGATAGTTTAGAGCAAGTGGGTGCTCTTTTTATTAACGCTACAAAGTAACAGCTTTTGATAAGCTGTCACTATGAAATTGTATTGTTGTAGCAAAGTGTGCAAAGATAAAAGCGACAAGGCAGAAAAGGACGTGGTGTAAAGAGTGGCTACAAAGAAGAAGATAGGACGTCATTTGGCGATATTGTGGGAACTGAGACATGGCTATGAATCAGATTTCATCGACTATATGATGATGGACCCTAACACCTTTTATAAACTCTTATCGAAAGTGGAACCATATATAAGGAAACAAGATACTACCATGAAGCAGAGCATTTCAGCTGAAGCCCGACTACATGCAACATTACTATTTCTGTCAACAGGGATGCAGCTACCGATCACTACAGTACAGCACTAGAATTTCCAAGCATAATGGACTAGACTGACAGATTTCCGTAGCATTACAATAAAGGATGTTAATATATTTGGTTTTCAAAGTTCCCAAAAGTCATACATACCTGACGTATTCATTATGAAGGGTAAAATAACGGGAAACTCTTATTTTCCTTTATTTATTTGTGAAGGTTTTAGATGAAATTGCGCTTTACGGAAACTTTTCCGTAGGTGACGTCTTTATCCGTTTACCAGAAATATTTCCGTCAGTTAACAGCCCTGCTGCAGGCAGTTTCGATACTTGATAAACATTAGAAAGTTCTTATACGAAGCTTATTAGCTGTTTCTCCGTCTCTGACGTCACACCGAGCAGCGTCTTTCCCGACCAGGATGTAATTAAGAGATTAGTATTTTTAATTTTAATAAAATGGGAATAACCATTTGGTACTTAAGGACTTACGTCAGATGCAACACTCCAAAGATTGCTTTCATATTGAAGTACGTGCGTGTCTATCATATTGAAGTACGTACGTCTCTCTCTCTCTCTCTCTCTCTCTCTCTCTCTCTCTCTCTCTGTCTGTCTCTGTGTGTGTGTGTGGCGTTAAAATCATTCTCTATGCATGTTGAAACGGTTTTGTTAGGGATGTAATTTTGGGAGCCAATGAGGATAAGCGTTATGATGTGAAATTTAAAATTAGTCTTACTCCCTCGGTCATCGACTGTTTCTCTGGAAATAAAATTGCAACACATCTAATTATCGATAGAATCTACCCAATCTTTCTTACTTTGGAGTCAGCAACGTAAGAATATGGTGTTTAGAATCTTGGGAGAATTCACCAAATATTAGATTTATCAAGGAAAAAATGGTGAAAGACTTATAATCCCACGAATAACAAAATATTGTCAGCAGAAAGGAATTTTAGACAGAACTGAGGATGTTTACTGGGCACGTATGAAGCCTTCGTATCAATAACTTGAACTAATCTAGCTTATGTCTAAGGACTTGATACAGATTTTGAATGTTTCTATGGAAATGCTTTCCACGCAAAAGACTTCTGAAGATGGTTGTCAGAGTTATTGATGATTTACCCATATAACAATCTTGCGAGGTCTTTTAATCTTCACCATTTACTCCGTTGGTTGTCCTGGTCTTAATATAAGCAGCTTCGATGTCCCGCCAAAGCTTAGGGTGTATAAAAGTCATCGAAGAGAGACTCCTTCGTATTTTAGGCAAAACAGAAAAAATAAGATAAAAGCAGGAGGTTAAGTAATCGTCACCAACCTAACCGCCCTGAAGTATATAGCTGGAGAGCTTCACCTGCCCTTTACTCCCCTGCTAAGCTGTCCCAGAGTGGTATAATTCACGGAAACAATATTTTTATTTTTTGACATTCTTGGCTATGTGTCATATAAGCCTTAATGATTAACTGACACCAATATTCTAGACAGTGTTTGATGCAGTAGTACATGAGATTGCGATAAAGACGTCATTAGTACAATACACTAAAATAGTTAGAGCTATTTCACTCGTATAAATTCTAAAATATGAAGAATAACCTGCAAATAAAAGCCTTCAAACTTTGCTAAGGGGAGTAACACTACCGAATTATCGTGATGATGATGCACAATGTTACCTGGTTATCGGTAACAGTAAAATATTCAAATCAAAATTGGGAGATGCTTGATTTTACAAAGAGGGTGTGAGCGGGAAAATATGGGGCCTAAACGAGGAAAAGAAAAAATAGAATGGATATTAATAATAGTTAAAATTAATCTTAAAAACGTTGATAAAACAGTAAAAAGAATTAACATTAAAGTGCACACAGGAAAGGCCGAGGAAGGTACGATTACTAATCGATGCTCCTCTAAATATTACAGAAAAAATAGGACATTGGCACCTAAGTAGTGAAGCCTCCAGAAATGAAATAGTTAAATAAGGATACTTTAATTGTACGTAACTATTTTATTAACAAATCAGAGAAACTTGCATATGAATCACCTGTGGACATATTGAAGGAAGACCTGGATATTAAATGTTTTGGTATACATTACTATAAAGGGTATAGTACAGAAATGTGAAAGACATACGTAAATACATTATCTAAAGCATAAACATAGAGGAGCATTTATAAATATAGGTTAACAGAACCAAGATTCAGGAAAAAAAAAAAACCTCAGATTGCACGGAACCAAACTATTCAAAACGGGAGTCTCAAAAAATGAGGAGAAGCGACATTTGAGAAGAAACAAAAATTTTTTTCTTTATTCAAAATCAGGTATGGCACAGAATAGCAACTTACTCAAGAAAACAATTAATTGTTCCTGCCAAACTAGTAGGGTCGTCGGCTGAACGAAATGAGGAGCGAAGTAGGCCATCCAAAAATAAACTAAGGGCAATGAATATGACGTTAATGTTGAAGATGTTGGTTATGCGAGTGCACCTATTTGGTCTACTGAGAGAGCCGCAGTCTTCAAAGCAGTTACGTTTAAATCCCTCTGTACCTCTGTTACCCTAACCAGTAAATTAGGTACACCTTAATGTGACGACTTAACTGTTGCAACTAGGCTGGAGAGAGGGAGGCATAGAACCAGCTATCTTGCTGAGAAACAAAAGGTTGTATACACACACATTAATATAGAGAAAGAGAGTATATATATATATATATATATATATATATATATATATATATATATATATATATATATATATATATATATATATATATATATGTGTGTGTGTGTGTGTGTGTGTGTGTGTGTGTGTGTGTGTTTGTATAGAGCCAAAGGATAAAATTCAAAACTTACATGAAGCCAGAACATTCATCTTATTAGCATAATTACTAGCAATGACATACAGTGTCAAATCAAATTCAGAACAGGCGCATTTTCCTTTGAAGTCAGCTACATAATAACCTCAGGTAGGCCGGCTTTCCGAAAAGAAAATAACACTGGGCAAGTGGAAATGAGGTCGGTGCCTTTGCTCAGACGCCGCACTTTCGTACAAGTAATGACCCTTAGTTTCCCGGATGTTTCTCTAGGTAAAGTCATTAAGTAGGTTTACTGCGTCGATCTGTTCAGTTAATTTATTAAGCCAATAGATTGCCCGGCATTATTTGTAATACCGTCTGCCAGACTGTAGTTTGCCACTGGTTGATTCGAAAGAATATGTCTTTGATGTTTAGCTCAATTAAAATGAGTTACTTTCTATATTACCTTTTATATTAGCTATTTCTAGGAATATTTTTAACAAACGTACTTTCCAGTGGGCCGTATATTTACACACTGCCCACACGGTTAGTTTGTTTAAAGCGAAAGTAGAGCAGCACATAAAAAGCCCTCATAAAATGTAAGCAGTGTAGGTGATTTGTGGAATCTTTATTCTCTAACTTACTATTACATTCTCCGTGGTAATATTCATACATCTGTCGCAACGGCCGACTAGTTTTTTTTTATATAAGATGAGGAAAAGTAATTTCATCAAATAATTTTGTAATTTTTAATTAACTGGGGCTGTTATGCTAATGATAGGACTTTGTGGATTACCTAGTTGTGATTTTGAATAAGTCATGTTATTGAGGTACTCAAAGCCCAGTGAATGTTATTAAATCTATCAAAGATTTGTTATGTTCCGTTATTGATTTTACATTCTTTTTGGAACAAGTAAAGTGCTCGTGCCTCTTTGTATTCTTATTTTGTATATAAGTTTAGTTTGTGTGAAATGTGTTTATGACTTGCCTCCATTTTGTATACACCCGCAGAAGGTTAGGTGCTGTCAGTGCACCTCATGTGATGCACTGTGTAGCATTACTTTTGCAGCTTGCCTTCGTCCCTAGCTGCAGCCCCATGCCTTTTACTGTACCTCTCATATCTCTTTCTTCCATCTTACTTTCCACCCTCTCTAACAATTTAATCATAGTGCAACTGCGAGGTTTCCTCCTTTACACCTTTCAAACCTTCTACTGCTAATTTCCTTTTCAGCGCTGAATGCCCTCGCAGGTCCCAGTGCTTGGCCTTTGGCCTAAATTCTATACTCAATTCAATTCAGTTAATTTTGTGTACAACTTTGATATGTTTTACTTTATTCTCTCCATCTCAACACCTATTTCTTGAAAAGATGACACAAGTGTGATTTTTTTTTCAGGTGGTGAAGAGTACTTCAGTGGAGACTTTGACATACTACTAGTCTCTAGTCCTGGTCCTCATGTTTCTTTGCAATTTAGTCACCCTTGGCTGTTCCGTACATGTGAGTATTCACTGTATATTGCTTTGCATTATTGAATTGCTGTAAGATGCAGTTGCCTTACTACTGTCGCTTTTATATTATTATTATTATTATTATTATTATTATTATTATTATTATTATTATCGGCATACAAACAATAATCGCGTTTTGACATACGCAGGAGATAGAAGAACCTTTTTCTGTTTAGCTTTCAAAGGCAACTGGAGTCCCCTTCAGAAGAAACTTAGGCAAAGACTAATATCATGGAAAAAAGCCAGATGTTTATGATATTATTACAGGTTTCCTGTGTCCCTTCCCTCCTCCATATCCTTCCCCCACCCATCCCCTCCCACTTCACCCTCCCCACCCCTTCCCCTTCCTCTCCCCCTTCCCCCTACCCTCCCATCCCACTTCTCCTGGGAGAATCGAGCAGCCATGATCAAGAGGTTACTGTAACACTCCATGTCCTCCCTGCTCCTCTCCCTATTTCATCCCCTCCCCTCACCTCCCCCTCCCCTCCCCTCTTCCCCTTTCCTCGCCCCTCCCCTCCCTCCCCTCCTCCCCTCCCCTTCCCCCTTCCCTCTCCCCCTTCCGGAGCATGGATCAAATGTTAATTTAGCTGTGTACTCCTCCTCCCCTTCCTTCTTCCATCCTCCTCCCCTCCCTTCCCTCCTCCCATCCCACTTCCCCTCCCCTTCTGGAGCACGAGCACATGATCAAGTGTTAATGTAGCTATGTCCTCCCGTTCCCTTCCCTATTTCATCCGCCTCCCCCTTCACCTCCCCCTCCCCTTCCCCTCCCCTCCCCTCCCCCTCCCCTCTCCTCCCCCTCCCCTTCCGGAGCATGGATCAAATGTTAATTTAGCTGTGTACTACTCCCCCTTCCCTCTTCCAACCCCTCTCCCCTTATCCCTCCCCCTTCTTCTACCGCCTCCCGTCCCACTTTCTCCTCCCCCTTCCGGAGGACACGATCAAGTGTTAATTTAGCTGTGTCCTCCCCCTCCCCTTCCCACTCCCTTCCCTCTCCCATTCCCTCTTCCAACCCTTCCCCTTCCCCTTCCCCTCCCCTTCTGAAGCTCACGATTAAGTGTTAATTTAGGTGTATCATCCCCTCCCCTTAACCCTTCCTTCCCCTTAACCTACTCTTTCCGGAGCACACGATCAAGCGTTAATTTAGCTGTGTCCTCCCCTCCCCTTCACTCTATCCTCCACCCCCTCCTTCTTGCATCCTCCTCCCCCTTCCCCTCCCTCCACCTCCCTCTTCCGGAGCATGTGATTAAATGTTAATTTAACCGTGTTCTCCTCCTCCCCTTCCCTCTTCCATCTCCCTCCCCTCCCCTTCGCTTCGCCCTTCCGGACCACACGATCAAGTGTTACTTTAGCTGTGTCGTCCCCTCTCCTTTCCCCTCCCCTCAACCTTCCCCATCCCCATCCCCTTCCCTTCCCCTTCCCCTCCCCTGCCCTCTTCCCCTCCCCTTCCCCTGGCCTCCCCTTCCCTTCCTCTCTCTCCCCTCCTCGTTGGGTTGCACGACATATTTTAAACGTATTATGCCAGTTTACTATAAAAAAAATATTCGCTTGGATAGCCAGAGTTGTGGGATTTGAAAAATATACTTTAATGGAAAATTCTTAATTTTTTATTAATTGGCAATCTTAATCATATTAATTCTACTGATCAGTAATATATATTACGGCCTAAGTGAGCTCTCCTAATAGAAAGAGAGCGATATAATTCCATTCATCATAAAAAAGATGTATTGAGAATTATAATGAGTCCCATCTTTCATTATTAAACATTTCCATAAACTGCAGTGAATTGATCAGTAGACTGCCTAGTGTTCCATTAGTGATTGAAAATTCCATCGACATATATATCACACAAACTGTAATAATTGTTTTTCAAAGGCTAATTATACGTAAAAAAGCTCAACAAAATATTGAAGTATATAAATATTTTATCACTGTCCGATGTCCTCTGTCATATACCCATCAAATGATTATATATAAAGCACCGAACGATTACAAAGTACTGATATCGCGATTCCTTTTAATCTTGTGGAAGATATAACAGTGGAAAATCTTCATCGAACGGCTACCAGTATAATTGGGATTGAATTTCCATCGGAAACAGTTTAAAACTGAGTGAAAATTGCCATTAAAAATCCAAAAATGACCCACTGAACAAAGGAGGAGGATTATTTATAAATAATGTGCTAAAGATAATAGAAAATAAAAAGCGTAAGAAAGCCCACAATTTGTTACTATCAGATTTTTGAGAATGAATTAAATAATCTCGCCAAAGACAAATTAATTACCAGTACACCCAGAATAAACAGCCTGAGTTATTAAATGGCCCTCTTCATTAAAGCAAACATCTATATATATATATATATATATATATATATATATATATATATATGTATATATATATATATATATATATATATATATATATATATATATATGTGTGTGTGTGTGTGTGTGTGTGTGTGTGTGTTTGTGTGCGTATGTGTGTGTGTGTGTTGGTCGAACGTTCTTGAGTAGTTAAAGGAATTCTCATTTAGCCAACAGTGCAAATGTTCGTTTGTATTCGACCATAAAACTAAACGTATTCATAAAAGATCCAGCCGCGGCTCTCACTTGTCACGACCCCAACACGCCCTTTATAATTCAACCATCTCACTTTACTGAAAACTCAGACATTCCATATCTTTTCCTGGGAAATTTTATAGGTTTTGATATGCACCCTCTGATTTGTGTCTTTGACCCCAGCCTGTTTGTTATCCATTTAACTTTCTTGAGCTCTCCTTACCTCACCTTTACAAAACTTCTTGCCTGTCGAACAACTCCAAAGTTGCTTTTTTCACCCTTCCCCTTCTGATTAAACTTTCATTTGTCTGCACATTCGTTGGCATCTTTACATTCAGCACTTAGTTCTCCACCTACTTTGAGCTAATACATATACAGTATAAATCATCTTGGAATTGTGTTTAAATTATATTTTGTTTATGGAAAGAAATTTCTGATCAGACACGCAAGAGAAAGAAATTTACGGATACACTCCTTTGCAAATAATTTCGAAGTGTTGGTTGTGTAATCTGATTCGAAGGAAACCCGAGATTGAAAGTCACAGGTATCTGGCAATGACATAACCCATATTGCTTTTCTCGTCATCGCAACGGGGGAGATTTTCTGCAACACCGGGATGGAATGTAAAATCGAAAGAACCTCCAGCCTAAAATGTTTAACTCTTCTTTTTATACGTCATGCGACGTGTCAAGAGGAAGACTGCATGTTGTTATTTAGTGGAATATCACATGCCTTCTGCGCGTCAGCGCCTGTTACTGTGTTTACGTGGGCGTCTGTGCATTTGTGTACAAGAGCGGAAAAGAGTGATAGCGAAAAAATTCTAGTTAGTAAGATTGCCAGCAATAATCCGTCGAAAAGAAAGGCGATATAGAAGAAAAGACCATTCAGTATGAAAAATGTTGTTTAAAGAAAAGGACTATGATTATATAATAACAATCATGATTCCCTGTTAAATTTATATGTGAAACGATATTTTCTTTTATTATGCAATCTTATACAAGTATTTCTTCCATCGAATCATAATATTCCGTGTAATGAAAATGAAACTAATTTAAACAAATAGCAAAAAGAGTAAAAAAAAAATAAATAAATAAAGCAAACGATGTGTGGTACCGTTGTTAACATTAGACCACCTGGTATTCTTTGAAGTCGGAAGTCCACATAGATCAGAAGAAAATAGTCAGCTGAGAACGGTAAATGTTTTGAATCATGACGCTTTTCATATGTATTTTTTCAATATGGTATTTCACAGGCCGGATTATCTCTGTTCATATGTAGCCAATACACAAAAACTTCCCTATCACATTAAAGCCTAATGAATAAACACTGCAGTTGATTTCTTACTGAGACTCTCTCTCTCTCTCTCCCCGCCCCCACCAGTAACATTTAAGTTATCCTACCTAATTACGCTGATCGTAGAGAGCCTCCCCCTAACACTTTTGTCAGACTTAATTAATCATAAAAAAATTAGTAATAGTATTGAATTCCATTCGTAATGAGTTCTAAGCTATAAGCATTCATTTGGAAGCTTTTTTGCCCTAGTAATTACCTCATAAGTATCCAGATAATTAATGTCAAGGTAGAAGGCTAAAATCCTTTAATCAGACAGAGATTTCAGAAGTTGAATTGGGTTTTATTATTTTTTAAGAATAGAGAAACGAAAGACAAGGCTAAGAAAAAATGAAGGAAAACAGAACATATTGGAAGAAATAAAAACAAAGATAAGTAATAATGAAAGACAGAATAGCATGTTCACGATAAAAAAAGGAAAATGATAAAAGTAAAGGAAAGGGTTTCAGATGTAATTTGGGGACATGAAAGTGAAAATAGTCGCAAAGAAACGAAAAGTTTCGTTAGAACGAATAAAAAGGAAGAAATGACAAATAGAAAATAAGGTAGAAAAAAAGAGATCAAATTAATGCAAAACCATAAACTCTTTCATTATTGCCTTAGTTGTCAGCATCCAGGTACTGTACATACTATCATTAACATATGTGCATTCCAAAGGTGCAGAGTTCACAGGATATGTTCTGAAAAAAAAATACAAAGAATATTATCCTAACGATAGACAACTAGAAAGTCCTGAGTGTCTTACAATATACTAAATAAATTACTGGCTAGCATGAGACCTTGAACTCGAAAATCGTCTTAAACTCAGACGAAAACAAGATTTGTGCGCATAGCGTAAAAAAATGGAGACATATCTTGATTTTATGTGAAAAGCAACTGGTCTGGAAGACGGTATTTCACTAATGACAATTGTTCGAGATTTACGTTTGTACTTTCATGTCCCCATATTACATCTGAAATCCTTTTTAGCTAACACAATAAAAACTCCCTATCATATTAACATGCTATTCTATCTTTCATTATATCAGTTTTTTTTTTCCTCAGAATATTTATAATTTTCGTTCCCTCCCTTCCCAGTCAATTATTCCGTCAACCATATCTGGCTTTTAAATATATTCAATTATTTCTTATAACAAAAGGCTTTGTAATCGAACGCTTTACCGGCAAGAGTTAACCATAGGTGTTTGAGGTGCACGTGTGCTTTTTTAATTCGTTCACCAAGTCCCGCACGTTCATGTTAACTATTCATGAAGTCTCCTGAGGGTATTTGCACGACTGAAAAAACGAAAATGTGGTTAAAAATGGTAGATGGGAGCTTTGGTGTGATGTACTAAGGCTTTTAATGATAAAAAAAAACAAACTTGGCTTTGGTTTTCAGAGATAATTGCTCGTTTTCCACCGATACCAAAATCATTGGGAACGTGATGTATTTAATACAAATTATACATTTAACTGTTCTCCTTAATGATGCAGATGAATCATTTCGCACCTAACGTTTGTAACTTGCAACAGCAAATTTTTTCTCCCATTTTTCACGCAGTGCACATTTTCAAAGTGACTCATAAAAGCTTGAGTAGCTTTTTCTTTTCGTTTTTAATTTCAACCGTATTAATATTTGCTTAGCCTAATCATGAAAACGTATTCTGGAGGTGGTCCACGTAAAAGAAATATCACTCATTTTTTTCATTTGATATTCTCTAGAAGAAAAGGCTGTCTCTTGAATCAAAGAGGAAAATATTAGGAAATACGGATCCCATTTAATAGACATGAAGTTTTGTCCTCGACATGGAAAGCTACTGTTCTTCATCGGGGAATCTTTTGGCACTAATTCACTGATGAAGCCGTAAACTTGCACAAAGCAGATGCAGGAACCACAAGCTCGGAAAAATGCGAATTGGCTCCAGAGACAACAAATGAGTTTAAGAGGCCACTTTGTCATTTCTGCCTGACACCAAAATTCCAGCAAACTGGTTTGGTGAAAGAAAGCAGACGTCTGCCCTGAATATCTTTCCTTTCTGGACCTCATTTTCGGCTCAGGGATAATTATTCGATCTACATTACATAATTTATGTTACTCTGGTTGTTGGTATAATATAATAATAATACACACAATAATAATAATAATAATAATAATAATAATAATAATAATAATAATAATAATAGCAAACGATATGTTCTGATAATTCAGTATTCAAGTTTTCAAATTGAACTGTTATTTTTGTTTTTGCACATTTCAACCTGTACAAAGCACTTTATGGTATTTTTGCAATTTTTTTCCATAAAACCTTTTTGATAAATGATATGGTAGACAGTTGGATTCAGCCCTCTTTCATAACAGCTGAACATGCGTGCAAAGAAATCCTAATTATTGTTCGGATATTAGACTGAATTAAAAAGATATTTAACTCACGGAACGTGGGGAACATTAATCATGAACTTGTCATGGAGATTAAGAAGAAATCATTTTGCATTCAAAAGAGCAAAATTTTAAAGTAAAAATGAAAATTAAACATATTATTATAATTACTGTAGCAAATTTAATCTGCGAGAGTAATGCGAGCATTTGTTGCTTGTCCAGCCTTCATCGTACATTTCTGGTCAATCTTCAATTCGTTGTTCGCCACAAGTCTTTTGCAAAAGTTATTTCAGTTCTATCATCTTTCTGTCATGTTTATTTACCAATGACGTTTCTATAAAAGGAGTCTAAAACAATTTTCCCTTCCATCCGTGCCACCTTCCCTTCCTCGATACTCTCTGTCTCTTCCAATGGAATACATATATCCCTCACCTTGCAGCTTAATGACTTTTCCTTCTCTTAGCTAGTGTACAACATACCTACCTACGGGAATGAAGTAGCATTGCTACTCCTTGTATTAGCATTAATTGTTACATCTTAATGGTTTCATTCAACCTCGGAACGTTACCTTGCTCATATTTAATGTTGACCTGCAAGAATTTTGCAGTTTTGCTTCACTATTTCTATCAGTACTATATAATCTGCACATATCAGTCTTTCTACATTCATTTATTTCATTTCTTTTCATTTAGCACTTTTCCCAACAATTAGATAAAAGTGAATCCGGCTTATAAATAGCAGAGGACTATTCTTAGGTAAATAAGTGAATAAAAAAACTAGAGAAGAAAAATAGTAAAGAACTTTGATAGATAAAAGTGAAGTAAGAGACAATGAGTTATAGATAGCAGAGGACAATAAGATAGGGTAGGCTCAGGAGTTTCCCAGTAACAGAATAAGTAAAATTCTGAAAATAGGTTACAAGAATGCTTAGTCTTCTGACGACATCATGTGAAACGATTTCAGCTGACGAAAAGAACCAAATACATCACATGATCTGTGGTTTTTTCTTCATTTAGGAAAGTTCTTGATGTGTTCTATGTCATTCGTGCAAATGGTAACTTTATTTTATTCCATCATCCCTGTAAATAGAAAAAGAAAATAAATAAGATTTCATTTGATCAAAGCGAATAAAACACGAACAAAGGGAAACAGGTTTGGCACATAAGCTGAAAACGAAACAACTTTAGATATACATTTACCCTAGAGCTAATTACGGAAGGAAAAGCCATTTTTGGGGGGATGTGAAAATCCTAGTGCTACACTTGAAGACCGCTTGAAGAAGTACAAATCTTCAAGAAATCATGAGAGAATTAATGAAATATTCATACTGCATATGAAATACATCTTAGAAAGGAAGAATTTGTACCTGAAAGTTGCTAACGATGATGGACAGCCTTTGATGTGTGTGTACTTTCGTGTGTTTTTGCTCTGTAAAACTGAGGGTGCATTATTATCACTGAGAATGCAAAGGAAAAAGCAAGAGAAGAGTCACAAGGCAATTATAAAAAGCATAAAGATAACGTAAATCCGAAGAAGAAAGTGCCACTTTTTTTTTTTTTTACTTTTGCAAAGATAGACCTTAAATATTCTGAGCTGTCTACGAATAATCACAGTAGTTACATTATAGTTTATTTTATTTAACTATTAAAGCATCGCTTGTATCCTTTGTATTTACTTATTTCTATTGCTGTAAACAGATGTGAAACTCTGAGTGACGATGATAAATGTATATGAGTACATATATATATATATATATATATATATATATATATATATATATATATATATATATATATATATATATATATATATATATATATATATATATATATATATATATATATATATATATATATATATCTATATATATTGTCAAACTTATTGGATCAAAGTTATTGTTTTAATTTACATAAGTTTCACGGCCTACATGCCAAGAATACACGTAACCTGTCACTTGAAGCCACGAGTTAACCTCTCCAAGAGCAAGATGTTAATTAATCCAAAAGGTCGCCAGTTAAGGGTAATTAGCCTTAATAAAGAATATTCAAGGAATAAAGACTTTATGATAACGTACCAACTCGCGGACGCAGAAAAATCTCTACTTGTTAAGATGGTATTAAATACAAAGACTCACAACAGTTCTCCCCCAAACAACGAGCGCTAGAACAACAAATACCAGAGTATTAAATGACTTGCTTTGCCTAAATCCTGAGACTTATGGGGATAATTTAACGCTAAATAATATAATAATTTGGCTTAATCTAGACTTCAGACCAGCGGTTACCTAAATGGTGGCTGGAGAATGAAACAAAGAAAGATTGGGAAATACAGAAAGAGGATAAAGAATGACGAAGTTTTGAACAAAAACACAGACTTTACTCTTAGGACAGCGTTGTCGCGCATACAGTGGTGATCAGGAAGTTTCGCATTGTTTCTAGCATCACTGTTCACTAATAAAATAATAGACAAAGGTGACAGAGCCACATCCCAGACGCCTGCTGAATCCGCGGCTGGTTTCTCTTGTTCGCTGACCTGCCTGGGTCAACAGGCCTACAGTCATGCCTTTAGCGTCTGTCTATTCTGTTAAAAACATTCGCCAAGAGAGACAGGTAGAAAGGAAAAAGGACTTTTAGGACCACCTATTCTTAAGGCTGATATGGAAAATTTCCTATGGGGGAAATGTTAAATGTACCTATTCTTCCTACACCGGAACATTACAATTTAAACTTGCTTACATGATTTGGCTGCTACAACAGAGACGAAGTTTGAACTGAAGACGCCTCCTAATGTGGGACAAAGGTTTTCCTTGTCTTGGTCAGGCTGATATTATTACAAACAAATGTTATTAGGCGGAACAAGGCCAATAATTTATTAAAAAAAAAAAAAAAAATATATATATATATATATATATATATATAATATATATATATATATATATATATATATATATATATATATATATATATATATATAATATATATATATATATATATATATATATATGTGTGTGTGTGTGTGTATGTGTGTGGCTGTGTGTGTGTGTGTACAGTGTGTGTGAACATGCAATCTATATTTTGGACTGTACTTCTTTCACAAGGTAAAATAGAAGCTGTCGTCTCAGTTTCCTTTGTAGAAGTATGCAAGAAAAGAAGCCAAGATTTCCAAAGAGGGTATCTTATAATTAATTTCCCGAGGAATTCTGTCGAAAACTAAAGCTACCAGTTCAGAAAACTAAAATCTTTGTTCTTAAAGACTTGTGTGATTCGTTATACATTTCTGATAAATCAGATGCAAATTTAAGGAAGAGAGAGAGAGAGAGAGAGAGAGGAGAGAGAGAGAGAGAGAGAGAGAGAGAGAGAGAGAGAGAGAGAGAGATATGATATGTATCCCAGATATTTCTTTATATACAAAGAGCACCTCCCGAACTTAGATATCTCATGGGTGCTAGAAATGGAGGAATATCTTACTCCTGATTTGCATATGCAAAGAATATATACAAATTCTGCTCTGTGAGCCTATTCTTCCACATATTTTTTTTTTTTTTTATGTTCACCCTGGTGAGAATAATATACAATACACAAATTAGCAGCATTTAATGTGTATTGAAATATTAATACTTAAAAATCTTTTAATATAATAATTTTGAAAATACCCTAATGCTTACTGATAATGGAGCACCTTGATTACAACAACAGAAGTGCTATTTCTACAATTCAATAAAGGAGAGCTAATGTAAGTTATGTAAAAAAACTTGATTTTTCGTCATCTGGTTGAAAGGTGTACAAAAAATTAGTCTTTTTGAAACTGAAAATTAATAGCAACAATGAAGTTAACCATGTTATACTTAAAAACAGTGTATGACTTAAATAAACCGTCCTTAATCTTCCTTATTAGCTTTAAAAATTATACATGAGATGTACAGCGAAAGCTATGACTGTCATTATGATCTTTCTGTTTGGCTTAAAAAACCGAGCAAACTCTCTCTTTCTCTCTATTTATATCTCTCTATATATATATTTATATATATATATATATATATATATATATATATATATATATATATATATATATATATATATATATATATATATATATATATATATATATATATATATAACATATTCTCTATATTCTGTAGTATATATATATATATATATATATATATATATATATATATATTTTCATAAAAATTATACACATTGATGATTACCCATTATCAAATCAAAAAAAACATCCACTGGTCCCAAATACAGACCGTGTTGGCCTTTGGTTTCCAGGCTATACTTCGATCCGAAGATGGAATCCTGCACCATCGGATTATCGGAGGTATGGATTTCGTGTTCCCAGTGGACCTGGATGATCACACACAAACACATGGACAGATCAGATTGTAGCGTTGTTCACAAGCTCTGCTGAAACGGAAGAAGACATATCTTCTATGATGGTTTGTGCAATTAGCAAAATAAATTTCCATAAAGTCAGGGAAAAGGAACCACAAGCAAAATAATAATTATAAGTCAGAAATAAGAACTCAACAATAATAATAACAACTTACTCTCTAGCAGGTTTCCTAGAACTAATTAGCATTTAGTGAACAATTTCTGCATTTTCTCCTGGCTTATTGATTTGTTTCTAAATAAATAATATTTTTGTAAACACCTGGATTATTTACTTTTTCGTAAACACCCCATTATTTATTTTTTCGAAAACACCCATTATTTATTTTTTCGTAAACACCCTCCATTTACTTTTCACAACATTCCCATTATTTATTTTTCTAAACAACCCATTATTTATTTTTTCAAAACAGAATATTATTTATTTTTTCGTAAACACCCCATTATTTGATTTTTTTCGTAAACAATAACATTATTTATTTTTTCAGAAAAACAGAGATTTTTTCGTAAACAAAGTTTCTTTTATTTTTTCGTAAACTCCTTATACCATTATTTATTTTTTCGTAACACTTAAACTTTTCGTAAACACCCCATTATTTATTTTTTCGTAACACCCCATTATTCATTTTTTCGTAACACCCCATTATTTATTTTTTCGTAAAACACCCCATTATTTATTTTTCGTAAACACGCCATTATTTATTTTTTCGTAAACATATATTATTTACTTTTTCGTAAACACCCCATTATTTATTTTTTTCGTAAACATATATTATTTATTTTTTCGTAAACACCCCATTATTTACTTTTTTTCACAAACACACACATTAATTTTTTTTCGTAAACACCCCATTATTTATTTTTTCGTAAAATACCCCATTATTTATTTTTTTTCGTAAACACACCATTATTTATATTTTTATGAACACCCCATTATTTATTTTTATAAATACTATATTATTTATTTTTCATAAACATTAAATACTTTTTCGTAAACACCCCATTATTTATTTTTCGTAAACACCCCATTATTTATTTTTTTGAGAAATGAACACTTTTATTATTTATTTTTATATACATTTTATATATTTTTATATCAACACCCCATTTTTCAAAATTTTCGTCAACAGCTCATTATAATTTTTTATTGTTTATCAGTATCCCATTTAATTAATCAGAGTGTCAAAATGTCAGGATTTATATAAAAGTTGACCACATAATTTATTTTTTCGTAAACACCCATTATTTAATCTGAAGTTATAATTTACTTTTTCGTAAACACCCATTATTTATTTTTTCGTAAACATCTGTTATTTATTTTTCGTAAACCCCATTATTTATTTTTCTGTATTGTCTTCATACAGTGTATTATTATTTGCTTTATTGGAAA
The DNA here is from genome assembly GCF_040412425.1 of Macrobrachium rosenbergii. Taxonomy (NCBI): domain Eukaryota; kingdom Metazoa; phylum Arthropoda; class Malacostraca; order Decapoda; family Palaemonidae; genus Macrobrachium; species Macrobrachium rosenbergii. The sequence goes on along the minus strand of NC_089797.1, from coordinate 20,052,874 downwards.
CTTTAAGACAAACATATATGTGATGTGTTGTTCTACCTTCTGTTCATGAATAGATTTTCAATCTTTGTCCAGTTGCAAAGAAGTTTTCAACATAATTATTATATATATATATATATATATATATATATATATATATATATATATATATATATATATATATATACATATATATATATATATATATATATATGCGCCTTCATAATAGACAGTAATATAAAAGACTGTCAACACATTACTGTTCTCTCAATAATGTAACGTCCAATAGCTAAACCGTGTAAATTGGCAGTATGAAACTTTTAACCAAGACTAACTTTACCTGTGATACGTCGCCCTACCATCGTTCATGAATAGTTTTCAAACTTTTTCCATCTCCAAGAAGTTTTTCATCAGAATCATTGCTAAACCATAATTATGCCTTCGTCAAGAATTCAACTAAAAAATCAAGCTTCCAAAGGCTTAGACTCACCTGCCTACTGATTGCGTTGACGTTTCGGTTATTGGTTACTTTCACAATTCCATAATTCCCTCCAAAAGATACTGTATTAGGAATCAGGGATTTCTTATACAAGAGTTTTTCTGTGTTATAATATTGTAAACAGAATAATATAATTAGCGATTTCCGATTACAAATGAAATATACGTTTAATAAAACTATGAATATTTTTGTAATAGATCTAATTAAATAGAGACAAATATTTTTATAATTTACCGTGTATATCGAAAGACACGTAGACTATTGCTGATAAAGTCCTTTGCAAAAACGTGCACTGCGTGTGAGCCAAGCTAGTAAGTCCAGTAAACGTATATGCTGATAATTCTTATTTATGTTACAATAAATATGTGAAAGCAGGGATTTCACGAAATTCCTAGGGAATCGGTGAAATGACCAATTCGCTTAGAGATATATTTATGCATAGTAGCACAATAAACAAATGAAACAACAGGCTTGTTTCATGTATTCTATAACATTTTGTGCCAGGGTGAAACCACAAACGATCTTACAGTTATGCCTATGAACAACAGAATGAGTAATCATTATTAAAGGAGAGTTGAAATTATGTCTTTGTTATTTTTTTTAATTGAGAATGGACGTTTATCATTATCATTTAGGCTAGGGTAAGTGCACGTCATAAAATCCAATAGTACCATAAATTTCTTTTGAAAAGAAATAAATCCAATATACACATTCCTATTATGACTTTCATATTCTTATCAAAACTTTGTACTGTAAGACCAGAGAGAAAATTATTCTGGTACAATTTATATATATCTGTATGCTGCTTGTTTTCTTTTGACTTTTCAGATCGACAAATATATATAGATTTTGTCACGTGAATAACACCAGTATTGACATGTTTCATAATCTTTAGTTTCATAACTTTCTATTAAGCGGCATAACAAAAGATTCCAATGAGATGAGAATATCTTTAAGGTACTTCTTTACGGTTAAGGGAATCCGAGTTGTTATTGCCTTAATAACAGTATGTTCTTGTTATCTGTAAATCTAGGGCTACATACACGTAATCATCTTACTGTAGAATTAAAACTGTGAATATTAATTCATTACATTAATGTTATGGTAACAAAATCCTCATATTCAGAAATACTGGTAGGATATGAGTAAATAACAATTTAAATCCAATATATTCTCTGTACGTATGACAATCCGAACATGATAAACAATGCTTATTGTCCATCTTCATGGAGAATTATATCTTATCCCAATAATGGTTATATTATCATAAATCGAAATTAGATTGCAATTTCTGGATTAATTTTGCTCAATAATCTTGTCTCAAATATTTCATACAAAGATTACACCTTTACTAGTAACAGCGAATTTCCCATAATCATGCACAAGCTTTGAGAGTAACAGGCGTCTGAGACCTGGTTATTTAATAAAAATCCAGTAAAGTCCTTAGTGGGCTGATAATGAATATAAATTAAAAGTCACAAGTATGATACTATTATTGATCTGTGCTTATTTGATTTATTATATAGTCTACATTTCTCCTCATAACAGAATTTGAAACGGTATCCTCCTTTGGATTAAGAAAATGATCAAGGTATTTTGATTTATATAAACCAACGGAGGTGATTATTGAGATAAGGGAAATTTTTGTTTTATGTTTTAATGATTATATACACTCATAAATGGCATTCTACACTCAGGCATTGAGGTGTGTGTGTGTGTGTGTGTATATATATATATATATATATATATATATATATATATATATATATATATATATATATATATATATATATATATATATATATATATATATATATATATATATATATATATATATATATATATATATATATATATATATATATATATATATATATATATATATATATATATATACATATATATATCAAAACATTCAGCTGCAAATGTTGTATAATGTCCAGTTTAGTCTACATCGGAAATAATACCAAAGGGGAAATATAGTTGATAGGTGGTTCGTCACCAGGAGGATTCGATCTCCGGCTTCAGTGACGCGTGCCCTTCCTTCTGGCTCTCTTGACAGCCGAATGGTAGACTACTCGGCACTGAGGCAGAAGTTGTTTCTGTCGGCAGAGTGAATCCGCCAGGTGACGAACCACCTATCGATTATCATTCCCTTCGATAATATTTCCTTAAGTTAGAATTGAGATTAAATGACACTATAGCTGAATGTTTGTGAATATAAAATGTCACGGTGATATATATATATATATATATATATATATATATATATATATATATATATATATATATATATATATATATATATATATATATATATATATATATATATATATATATATATATATATATATATATATATATATGTGTGTGTGTGTGTGTGTGTGTGTGTGTGTGTGTGTGATTTTCATGTGCAAGAATCCGGAATTACTAAGGCATGAACAGGGGAACAGGGAACAGAAAGCAAGTTGATAGTCTTAAAGAAGAGAATTTAGAAACGCTCGCTAACTGTGTTCAGCTACTTAATCTACTTAAGGGAGCAGAACAGTAAAAGTGAGAATAAATTTATAAAGAAAATTTGCTTCACTTTTGTAAGATTTTAAGTAGTAAACTTTGAATCTCATCTTTTTTGCATCGGTAAATAAAACTGTCTTACAATTGCAGAATGAGACTGAAATTTACCGAGTTAAAACTCGTAGTTTTCGTTTTGGAAGGTATTTTATCTCCTTTACATGTTAAATATGAAAAGAAAACTGAAGAATTGAGAAAAATATTTGTATTCTATTAATAACCGCGTTTAATATTATGTGAAATGTTATATGTTTCGATGTTTATACGTAACTCGTAAACAACAATGTACATGCATTTTCATTCCTTCTATATTTGTCATATTTTTTTAAAAAGATAACTGTCGCGCTCTCTCTCCCCGAGTCTCCAGGCAACTTCAAACAGTTAAAGTTCAGGTAGTCACCTTTATGTTTCTAGTCCGATTTAGGGGAAGCGCTTGAACGTTTCGTTGTCATGCCTTTTTCAACACACCCGAGAATTTCGAGTCTCACTTCAGAGGATAAATAATTAAACACCAGGTGCTGAGCTGAAGTTTATATATATACTGTATATACTAGCTGACCAACCGAGCGCTGCCCGGGAAAACTCTGAATGACAACTGATAAACTCTCTCTCTCTCTCTCTCTCTCTCTCTCTCTCTCTCTCTCTCCCAACACCCCTATACTCTCTCTCTCACTTCCTCTCCTTTTCCTGTTAAGATAGTTGTTTCAGTTACATTGCCCAGCATTTTGACATTTCATATTTCACCCTTCTTACCCCCATTCTTATCGGTGCTGAACTTTGACTTAAAGGGCATTGGGAGTGTCACTATTCCTCCCAGCAACCTCAAAAACTATGAATTAGACACTAATATCTGTTATTTTTTTATTTTATTTTTCACCTCTTCTCAACCCCCTTCCTATCAGGACTGAACTTGGACTTGAAGGGCATTGAGAGTGTCACTATTCATCTTAGCAAACTCAAAAACTATGGATTAGATACTAATATCTGTCATTTTCTGTTATTTTTACATGTCAACCCCTTCTCATCCCACCTTCCTATCAGGGCTGAACTTGGACTTAGGGGAATCAGGAGTGCCACTGTTCATCTCAGCAACCTCGAAAACTATGGATTAGACATCAATATCTGTTGTTTTTGGTTATTTTTACATTTTGCCCCTTTCCCCCCCTTCCCATCCCCCCTCTTCCTATCGGGCTGAACTTGGAGTTAAAGGGCATCGGGAGTGTCACTATTCATCTCAGCGACCTTGAAAAGTATGGATTAAACACAGATATCTGCTGTTTTCTGTTCTTTTTACATGTCACCCCCTTCCCACCCCTTCTCACCCCCCACCTTCCTATCGGGGCTGAACTTGCACCTAAAGTGTCACTATTCATCTCAATGACCTCAAAAACTATGGATTAGACACTAATATCTCTCATTTTCTGTTATTTTTACTTGTCACCCCCTTCCCCCCCCTTCTTAGCCTCCAATCCTTGAGGCTGTATTTGGGCTTAAAGGACATCGGGAGTATCACTAATCATCGCAGTGACCTCGAATACTATGGATTAGACACTAATATCTGCGTTTTCATTTTTATTTTTACATGTCACCCCCTTCCCACCCCTTCTCACCCCCCTTCCTATTGTGACTGAACTTGGAGTTAAAGGGCACTGGGATTGTCACTATTCATCTCAGCAACCTCGAAAACTATGGATTAGACACTAATATATGTCGTTTTTGGTTATTTTTACATGTCACCCCTTCCCAACCCCAACCATCTTTTGTGCCATTGATGTCTTACCCCACAACACCCAGATAGTAAGTCATATGTATACCAAGTTTGGTTGAAATTGCTCAGTGCATCTCAGAGTTATGCTGGAACACACACACACACATACAGACATCCATTTATATATATATATATATATATATATATATATATATATATATATATATATATATATATATATATATATATATATATATATATATGTGTGTGTGTGTGTGTGTGTGTGTGTGTGTGTGTGTGTGTGTGTGTGTGTGTGAGTGAGTTTGTGTATGTGTGTATGTACATACGAATATTTATCACATCTTCGTGACATTTTATATACACAAACATTAAGCTACAAGTTTCATATAATTTGCAGTTCGCTCTACCTCGGAAATAATACCGAAGGGGAATTATAATTGGTAAGTGATTGTCATCTTATGGACTTGATCCACCGACTGCAACTATCTCTGAATTCAGTGATGAGTGCTCTAGAGAGAGAGAGAGAGAGAGAGAGAGAGAGAGAGAGAGAGAGAGAGAGAGAGAGAGAGAGTTGTATACAAACATCACGAGCATTCATTTGGGGCAACAAACTCAGTTTGAAGACGCCCCTCAAGTTGTAAGGTAATTTTTATTCATTGTAACAGAAATCGAATCAAACATCAAACTTGATATCTAGCAATTCTATGTCAAATGGAAGTCGAGGAGGAAGATGTCATGTAACCAATCGTTTAAGAGCCGAGTATTCACCCATGAAACCGCATAACTTCGATTTGCAGGGACAAAGGTCGAAAGACCTTGTAACTATAGTAGGTTTCAACTCATCCGTCCACCCACGGGTGACGATGTGGCACACGTGCATTTGTCGCTCAAACTATTTCTTCAGTAACATATTTGTTTATATATAAAAGAATCCTCACACCTTCTCATTAACAGGTCGATTGGTACCGAGATGAACCTATACAAGCACAAGAAAGACGAGTTTTTATCAGTCTACTCATAACAAACTAGCGAACGAAGGAACTTTCAATAATTGTGTTATCCTAGTGATATAGCCTGGCTAAACCTATGCTCACAAATTGTTCAGATCATAAGATTTCCATCAGACATACCATATTCCATGTAGATTCCATTGCATGAACATCTTTCCTTTGGGTTTTTGTATGAAAAAATAAAATTCAAAACGCTTTTACAAAATAAAAAGTATTTAAAAAATTACGTATTTTCACACGGCACTGATATGAATAAACTAATTTTGGTTAGTTGTGGATGGATATTTATGTTTTGAATTATGTTAAATTCAAACCTTAAAACTAATATATGATATTGTAAATTGACTTTAAATGCTGACTTTTTCCTTTTTGGGGAAACCTAGATAATTGCATTTGCTCTATATTTTCCTGTGAAGATACGGGGTATTAAAACCATAATATTTGTGAAATTTCAATATCTGTAGATATTTCATATACAATAAGCTATATCCAGCGTAATATAAAGGAGTAATCTCGTACGGTAAAAAAGAATATCAGTAGTGAAGAATATTAAAGAATATTAAAGAGACGTTCAGCTTTGCACCTCCTTCCCTCCTCTTCTCTTCACCGCCCCCCCCCAACCCCCACCCACCCACACCAGTGTTTGTTTTTGTATATTTTTTCGTTTGAATATTTGAAATTTATAGAATAGGTATCACTTTGTTTGCCATTATGATCTTGGTGATTTTGAAGTGTTAGAGCAAAAAATTCAAAATGGTGCAGCTTTATTAGACTTAAATTATGACAACTAAGAGTTACATATTTTTCAGATACTCGATATAGTATGCTGTTTTAGGACGTATTTGTATATTCATATATTTCTTTTAGATTAATAACCTATCTTATAATTCTTAACAAGCTACCTGGTAATCCTGAGCTCAATATAAAAATCAATGATTTATCGTCTAATGTAAGGAAATTTTCCTTTTAAGAAGGATATTGATAAGCAGAAAAGATCTTTTGTCCCTTTACTATCTCGCAGATCTGTAAGATGACATTCTTGTTCAGCATATGCGTTGTCCAAAGTGTGAAAAAAAAATACAAAAGCACGATTTTAATATTCTGAAATAAAACAAACACTAACAGAAAATATAAAATGGAACCATACTTTCCAAGAAATGTTAATGTTTTGATGTATTACAAGTGTTCCCCTTCATAAAAACAGCCTAAAAAGTTTTCAGCCTCTACTTCAGAATGGTCTCCTCCTCCTCATCTTATGCGTCTGTCCATTCTTGTGGCATCAAGAACCGCTACACCAACTAAACCGCAAGTCATCATTGACTTTGCACCAACCATGTCCAATAGGAGAGGCTGTATGAGGATATTGCTCATCAGCCTTATTCCAGATCAGAGCTTGATAATTAGCTCTTTTCAAGTGTTCTGTTAATGATTTCTGGCATAGAGGTAACAAACTCATATCAATGCTAACGTTAGAGAAAAGAATATCTGACTTTAGGATGAAGCGATATATGAATATTCTATATCTTAGCTTGTTTACTGATGTTTCATTAGAATTATCTCTACATGAGGCAACCGAAATATTCAAGTTCAAAATTGCTTTTTCCTTTATATTAGGCGTTTTACCAACGCTTTTGAATGTATCTGCAAATTTTGGATACTTTTCCAAAACACTTAATAGCAATAATTTCCTTTTACTGGCAAAAGTGCTACCTTTATTACAGCCTGTATATGTATGTAAGGATGGTAATGCATCACACATTTCACTTCCAATCTTTTGAAAGACTTTTTTCACACCAACAAGATAGATGCCTCTGGTTACCTGTGCCAGTGTCCAATAAAACAGTTTGTTTTATTCTCTGTGAAAACTTATGGAGATCTGATTACAAATACTACGATGTCCTAAGGTCGACGCTCTAATATCAATAAGGTGCAGAATTATTTTTGTGTCAGCCTCTTCTTGTGAGGAATACAACCATGAATATTCCTCTACCTTCATACTTAAACCATCATTACTACTAACGGAAGTACAACTGTCTTCATAAACAAAATTTATGACCCTGTTTTGCAACTTCTTAGCAAATTTCTCTCTTTAGATAGGAAGTCTTTTCCAGTTGTGAGGTATCTTAGTTACCCCTCCACTTATCAAATAACACAGTCCAGACCCTCTTCTCTGTCTTTCAGTGTTCTTATGAAAGAGTCACAGAGTAGAAACATCTTACATTGGGTAACTGTTCAAAAACATTTTTAGAGAGCTGTTCGAATGTAGTTGGTATTCCAACTGAAGCTCGCTAGGAGAAGAGGTGGCTTATTTCCGAGGTCTTCATCCACATAATAAACATGAAAGAGTTTTGCTTTTTTAGTTTTAACTGGTAAACCATCAGCAGTTACTAAAGATCATGGAATTGGATCTAAAAGGTAATTTTTTTACTTTTTCGACGACTTTTTTTGAGCTACCTATTTCATTCAAACCTATTAAATCAAGTGTACTTTCAACATATTCAGATCTTGCATATATGCAGAATAATTTTTACTAAATCCAATAATCCCACCAGATGTTTTGGCGTGTTGTCAAGCGTGATCTTCGATTACTATTTATTACATCTCATGCTAGGTTTATCAGAGAGCATTTTATGAGAACATATGTTTTATCTGAAAACACAGGTCCTTCCGAATGCTCAAACTTTTTTCATTAGTAACCTTTCAATGCCTCAGCATGATGTTATGTATAACATGTAAAGCTTTACTGTAATGCCTGCCTGACAGGACTCTCAATTGACCCACAAGCACATACGTTCAGTATGTATATCAAAACCACTATTTCACATCCTGTTTCCTAGCACAGCAAGATAAGAGCATTCAGTATGAAATGCACCTAATCTGATGATAACATTCATAAATTTTTCTGCATCTTGCCATATATTATAGGCTTTCATTGCAACTGCCAAATTAAATGTGATTATAGTGTAACTCTGGCTCACTTCCTTAGAAGCTTCCTGAAAAAATAATTATTAGTTGGATTGTATAGCTTTCTCTTACAGGTGCATTTATGAAAGGATATAATGTATCTTAGATTTATCACATACAGTTTCGCTTCCTGTTAACGATAATTACCCTGCCCAACTGAAGACAGTCTGACCTCCTGGTTTATCAATACTCCTGCAAATTAACCATAAAGCATCTGACATGTTGGCAAAGTTTTCATAAATATCATGAGAGATATTGACATTCTTCAGATCAATAACTGATTCATTATGCCATTAAACAAAACACGTTTCAATCTATGGACCTTCTTTTTGTTTTGGCAAAACTTCTATTGTCGTCAGAGTCATAGAGGTAGAATATTGGCCTGGAGACGGGGTGAGGGGATTAAGCCGTACTCCTGGGTGAAGCCAGGTTGACAGGTACTCGGCCACGCCCAGTCGTGGCAAGAAGCAGGAGTGGGACACTTTGGGTAACTCAAACTCTTCACTAAATACGTCAGTATTTACTGTTGTTTATTATGAAATATTTACAATAGTGCTGGTAAAACATAAGAAATCAAAGCACGATCATTTTACTCATGAAAAAGAAAGAAAGAAAAAAACATGCAATTCACATTAAATCATTGGCCGCAAACTGATAAGTTTTGTGTATGATTGTCTACTCTTCACTGAAACTTGAGTTTGCAGCTTAGCAGTTAGTCGTTTTCCAACGTAATGGTACCTTACATTCAAATATCTTTCAGCAATTGCTTTTGTTAATAAATGTATATGATTGTCCAAAGGATCAGTATCGTACATATGATACCCAAAGTTAGTAAAGATTTCTTTGTCTTTATAGATGCTAAAACTGATGTGACTAACTTATGAAAATCTGTTTTTACTAAAGATTTTGTACAGGACATAATTTCTCTTAGTTTCTTCTCACAAATTATACATATGTCTATTACATCATCTGATGGGTTTATCAATTTTCCTTTGGTTTTCAGTTTAATAAGAGAATGGCGATCACTGCCATTCGACATGGTTAATGCATCAATGCATATTTCACAATGTAAACCCTTTTTCAAAGAAAATGCCACAAACCCCGCAATATATACAACAATGTGGTTTGCACATTTTGTCAAATGGGTATTGCTTCGAATGTAAACATAATTATTCATCATCACCGTTGTTTGTCTCATCCGTATCACACTCATCTAAAACTTTATTTCTCAAAAGAGACATATTTATACCTCTTATAGATGCATTATTTCCATATGTACTTGCAACTGTTAATATTGGCACGGATTTTAATGGTAAACAGTTGCCTTTAACAACATCCATTATGTCGTTATGCACAAGTAGTTTTTTATAGGCAGCTGAGAATTGTCTAACCGTGGGATTGTTGTTAGCCGCCCCCATGCTCCTTATTTGTCCAAAATAAAAACTCAATATGATCTTGACTTAATTTGTAAGTCAACAGAAATGTCAATGGTGCCTCAAAAGCCGAAATATATCTTTCATAGATAATTTGGAGACTTCTTATACAAAAGAGAATACCAAGAAATCCAGTTTTTCTTTTTGTGTTTATTATATCTTGGCCATCACTAAATTTCAATGATCTAATATACGTTTCAGCTATTACAAGAAAATCCTTGATTTGGTCAATATTTCTCTTCTGAACTGGACATTTGTAGCCCCTAGATTTCAAATTTCTAGAGTTCATTATGTCAAAAAGGTTATTAAAGAGCACAATAAAGTCAAGAGTCGCTTCACAACCACTAAATTCACCTATATTTTCATCGAGACAATATCTCAAAGAGGTTCCAACCGATTCACTAAGCAATTGTGCTGCTAACTTAACATTCATTTTTTTCCTGGTCCACGCAATATGTGCAGCCCGTAGTTTGTTGGCTAAATGAAGTTCTTCCTTTTTCTTGGAGGTCGTGCAGCAATTCAATGTATTTCCATTTCACAAAATTACTGTCTTTATCAATTAAAGTTTTCTTTATCTCCAAAGCAATTGCGCACAAGCTTAAGCATATGACATGGGTCTAAGAATATGCAGACAGGTTTCTTTGTCACAGGATGAGGAAAGACAGATTCAACGGTATCACTTTCAAAAGTGCAACCAAGGTATTTAATCATAGACAAATTTGAGGATGCTCCATCGCAAGTTAAAGATATAACTGTAACTCCAACTGAATGGAGCTTAGTCAAGCACTGTTGGACTAGATTTCCCTTTTCTCTTGCCCCTAATCCTGCTATCAAAAAATAGCCAACCGGAAGCTTCCAGCTATCATTCACTGACACGATCATGAAAGTAAGAGCCTCCTTGCAACTGGCAGACTGTCAGTGTCGTTGTCCAATTCTGTACCCATGTCAATATAGCCATAACACCTCTTTCCATCCCATTCCACATGTTTTCTAATGGCTATTTCATCCATGAGTAAAGCACAGAGCAAAGGCTTTCCAGCTTTAGTTGCAACTTCAGATCGCAATTTTAAGGCTGAAAAACAGGCTTAGAGAAGCCTGGATTGCCATCTACACTCATAACACTTTTGGATTGTTCTCGGATGAGGCAAACAAGTCTCAAACATCTTTCTAACATAGCGATACGCATGCGGGGAATAAAAGTAAAGTGTCAGTGCAAAGCTCCTCAGTTCAGAGAATAAGATTTTGGAACGGGCTTATTACTATGCTTAGCAATCTGTCGCAGTAGAAGATCCGAAACACCACCAGCACAATTTTCTAGTAGATTTATGCTATCTTCACTCATGAACCTTTTTTTCTCAACCAAATGCAGAACAAGCGCTTGGCATTCTGTAAAAAATTAGCTATAAAAAAACTCCACACTTCCGCCTCGAATGATAATATGGATCTGACTGACAAGGAAGGTCGGTCACTCTTGGTTTACTCCCGTGAGTGTCCCAGAGCTTCTTGCCACGACCAATATGGCTGCCCAGCTGTCAACCTGACTTCACCTTTTCCGCGGGACATCGCCTCCACCCTAATCTTTCCTCCAAGGTCAGAGTAATTATGATCATCAAATTGGGGGATTCTGTTTCTTGAATTGCAATATCATGTGCTGCCTGGGTTGTACCAGTTCCTGACGGAGTTTCTTTTACCACGTCAAAATTACCCCAACAAAAATGATTAACTTTGTTTTGGATTCCTTGGAGTCAGCTGGAAGAATACATTTTCTGGTCACAAGTGTATCATGTATTGCTGTCTCTAATTTAATTATGCGAGTATATAAATCACAGTGGCCAAAACGATTCATAATGGCTGGAAGTTTAGAACTCCTTGTAAGATACCTCAGTCATACCCAAAAGATCCTGCTTAGCCATTTTGCCTTTCGTCACTCCTTTACAAATATCAAGACCCGTTGAATTTACAGTGATGCTATTTATTTTGGCATACTTATTATAAGGGACTATACTCAAGAAGTGTTAAAATAACTCATGCACTTTGCTCATGCCTTGTTGCAACTCCTCTTTTTTTTTTGGTGGCCATTTTTCATCGGTACTTTCTTTAAAGAAATCGAGAATGGTCCGCCTTATTACCAAAAGTGCTTCTCCTCTCATCTGAAATCATATGAAGCAATTTCAAAAGCTGTTGCCACAGCTCAGCTCGGTGAAACCTGTGAGTGGTACAATAGTTCACTCTTATGATTTGTCTGCCCCAAACTTAGTCTTTTTCCATTTATTTTTTATGAGTTTGTACGTTTTATAGGATGGGTTAAAGGAACTAAAATCTCTCTTAAGCATGGACTATATGTATGTACCGTTCTTTTAGCATACTAATTCTTTCAACACAGCCACCATCTAGTATGTTTTCGTCTATGTACATGCGCAAATCATCAAATGCAGCATTGTGCAATTCTAAATTTTTCTTTACTTCAGAATTCTCTTGTTTTTTTATTGCGATTCTATTTGCGTTTATAATTTTTCTATGGTATAGATGGTAATGTGTTGCCCTAGCTATGAGGTCAGTGCGTGCAACTTTCCAAAGTAATACGTAATCATTTTTAATTACAGCAGCATCTTTGATAGAGTTTTTTGCAGTCTTTGCTGAGACACTTAATGGGAAGCTGGTTCCTCTGTCTTTCTTTTAATTTAGATTTACCACCTGTTACACATACATTTGGTGAAAAGCAGGAATTGGTTTTCTCTTTCTCTGATATTTTAATTCTTCTCAGTCTCGAACCGGAGGTCGATGCTTCACTCGGGTCGCCATTTCTTTTAAGGATTTTTGTAACGTTAGCAACATCTGTGCGATCCATGGATTGTCTCACAAAATGTAGTTGGGATTTGATAACATGTCATCAGATCTTTCACTAACATTTCCCTTGTGCTTTCTTATTTCTCTCTTTACTAAATTTTTTTGAAAGGTATATTCTGAGAGACGCCACATTCTGTCCTCCTTGTCATCATGGTAAAGATGCACAATGCAGTGCAAAAACTAGTATGGTAGGGATGTGTTTTGATATTTTTTTGTTCTTGTTTAGTTGTATAACTTTTTCGTCATATATATATATATATATATATATATATATATATATATATATATATATATATATATATATATATATATATATATATATATGGGTGTGTGTGTGTGTGTATGTGTTCTGTAATGTTCTATGATTAGGTAACTCTTTATCTTCTATCCTACCTTTTTAATTGGAATCCGTGACATATAAACGTTTTAATATACACTTGGATCGAGAGGGAGAAATGAAACAAGAGATTTACGGGAAGCTCTTTACTCTTCTTGACAACTTCAAAATGTTTTATCAGAGCCACTAATGAGAAACAGGAGAGCCACTGGACGTGGTTTTTCTTTGTTCGCTATAGACTAGGGATAACGAAAAATTCTGAAAATTCTATAAGATTTTTTCAGTTAATCATTGAAAGGGAATAACGATATTTACGCAACCGTAAATAATGAGAAAAGTAATAAGTATTATTTTAATCAGTTGGGGTTTAGCGGATAGGGTCATAATATGCAACATCTTTAACAGAACGTTATTATATGCTGTAAGTTATTGTGCAAGTTTTTTGTTTTGCCCTTTTAATTCTTTTATGTCTTTTCAGAGACGGTTATTTTCCCATTCTATGCTCTTGCACTTTATTCAGAAATAGTTTGTGTTGAAAAAACATTTATATTTGTTAGGTACTAAACATAAAAATTATTATTTTCACTAAAAGCAAACCATCTATTAGTATTAAATTCTTTTCCTAGTTCAAGATCAACGTGTTGCACCTTTAGATGATGACGTATTCAGATAATTATGTTGATTATATGCCACTACTAGAACAGGTATTTAGTAATAATGACAATTTTGACATTAGTTAATGAATTTTTAAAGAGAAATGAAAACCGTACACTGAAATAGTAAGCTTCTATACTTTTCCGACTAAGATGAATGAATGAAGAGGTTGTAACTTCCACCTTTACTGATAAGTAAAGTTTAGTATATAAGGAAATGTTTCCAGTGAAGAATTTAAATAATTTCATATTGAAAATTATTCAGCATGAAAGAAATGTACCATAAATTAAAATAAAATTACCTATCTTTACTTTAATCCACTATAACACGATGTGACCGTTATTCATGGATCTGTCCGGACAGTTTTCGATTCATATACATAGCAGTAAGAGGTTGGGTTTCTAGATTTTTCAGAATTACAAATATCCTTTATTTCGTTTTCTAGTTTTATCGTGGTCCATCTTTAAACTCGTTTTCAGTCTTAGTAAATTTGATGCTCATTTTGATTACAACAATGATTTAGTCTCAATTACGTTCCCTCTGTCGCATATAAATTTACGAAAATAATAAACCTTTAGGAGTGCACTAAATTAGAGCAGAACTCAGTACGTGATGTTTATAAAAATGGACAAATGACTGATATTTTTCTAAGTATTTTAAATCATTTTTCCCCAGTGAAATTGTTTCTTTTCCTCGACACAGTCTTCAGTAATGTTTATCTTTTTCATTGTTCATAGATCACATAGAAATGATGGTCTTATTTATCGAAGATATACTGATCATTTATATTCATTAGAATTTTGAAGGGTAACATGACAGGCATAAATTAAACATCAAATATAATGAAAATTTATGGACGTATTGTTGGTATGGCGATCGAACATCAGTGTCGCTGGCAGAGTTCCACTGAAAGAAAAGAAGGTGAATATTAAAAATTGTTTTTAGGTTTTTAGAAGTGACTTTGTATTGTATTTTTTTTTTTTTTTAGTATTACCATGCTTAAATTATGTATGTCTTTTTTTGTTTTGTTTATTTGTATCCATAATCATTCATATACAGTATATGTCTAATTCTGAAATTGACTTTATTATTATTATTATTATTATTATTATTATTATTATTATTATTATTATTATTATTATTATTATTAGTAGTAGTAGTAGTAGTAGTAGTAGTAGTAGTAGTAGTAGTAGTAGTAGTAGTACATATGGTGGTGTTCTTACGAAATGAAGAGAAATCTTCAGTTCTCACCAAAGACGACTTATGGAAAGATAAGATTTAAACTCGGATTGCTGCAATAACCTCATATAATAAGGCAAATGATTGACATCTTTATTTAAAAGAAGAAAGAGTTATTCGCATTCAGAGACTGACTGAATAAATAAAAATCAAAGAAGTGGCTTCCAATGGCCAATTCTTTTTTTTCCATTTCGTAACTGAAAATATAGAACTTAATGTGGCTACAACTGTACAACTAACTTGGAAATTGTTTACTGTATATCCGTCACACCATTCGCCTCATAATAAAATCGGAATTAAGATTCTGTCAACCACCTGAGGATCATGGACTCTAATGAAAAGCCTTCACGTAGAGGGTTTTAGAAAGATTTCGATATTCTTAGTATCTACTTTGTATCGTATTTGAAAGAAATTATCTCACATTCTAAAAGAAAGTTGGTACATCATCTTATGAGGGACATTGCAGAGAAGTTTTCATATTACCAGGACACAGCGCCTCGTTAGCCAGTCAGTATTTTTTGACCTTCGGACTTGTAGCAATAATTGTAAGTTATGAACCTTCAATCGCTTCATACATCCACAAGGGTCATGGGCAACGTTTCACCGCCTCATACACACTTTTATCGCATCTATTTTTACACTTATTGGACATTAACTCCTTTTATCCAAATATAGCTTCATGTTGTATATAAATCACTGTGATAAAAAGTTCACACACACACACACACACACACACACACACACACACACACACACACACACACACACACACACACACACACATATATATATATATATATATATATATATATATATATATATATATATATATATATATATATATATATATATATATATATATATATATATATATATATATATATATATATATGGCGCTAGGCCATTGCCACTGGGGAACATTGCCACTGGGAACATTGCCAATGGGAACGTTGCCCATGTGGGAATATTGCCAATGGGAACATTGCCACTGGGAACATTGCCCATGTGGAATATTGCCCATGTGGAATATTGCCACTTGGAACATCGCCCATGTGGGAACATTGCCACTGGGTACATTACCCATTTTTTTTTTTTTTTTTTTTTTTTTTTACCAGTTAATGTTATTTACAGCCTACTTTTAGAAACTAGGGAACTTTTTAAACTGCCATTAGATTGTTGGAAAATGTAAGCCAAACATCTACTTTAGTTTTATTTTGCGTAGGATTCTATTTATTTTCAGGAACAAAGGATAAGAATTTTTATTTTTTAGAAAAATCTCATTGAATCTATTATTTTATTAGGGAATCACACATTTCTTGAAAAAAATCACAATTTTATTAAAAACAAAAAGAAATTAAAATCATACATTTTTTTATAAAAAAAAGAGAACTTAAGTTTAATTAGAATATGTGCATGTTATATGCAATGGACCTCAAGTATGCTAATTGATCATGGCCATTTCTATAATTATCAACAATGTTCTTTATGCGTGCATTAATGTCGGCATATTGTTTATTTTTCGGAAAAGGAACACCACGTTCAAACTGAACACGCTTTGTAAAGGCTAAACTTTCCTCCTGTTTCAATGCAATGATTAATTTCCAAAGAGTTGGGTGAGAATTAGTCACAGATGCATTCAAAGCATTATGAAATGCTTCGACACTGTTGTTAGTCCTAGGTAGAGCTCGTTGAGTTCGAGAGTATACATTCCCGAAAGTAATTGGATACATAGGTTGATCTCTGCGTCGGTTGTTTCGTCTTCCTCTTAATACACCTATGTAAGTAGTTTCAAAATAAGAGATAAATTCCGATGGTATACGATCATCTTCTGATAACTCTTCAAAAACTTCAACGACTTCATCGGAAGGTACTAATGCAAGTGCTGAAAAATACCTCATCAAAAGAGAGAATGCATTATCGTTGTGATATTGGTGTTTAAATCCAAGTTCCACAACCTTACAGTATAATGACTTAGAAAAGTGAAATAAACAGCCATTTAAAATTGCATTAGGGTAAACGTATTTAAGTGCATTAATAGAAGCCCTCTCAAAGTCAACAGTAATATTTTGAGGCTGGTTGTTATCCAATAACTCTTTAATTTTTCATAACATGCTCTGTATGTTGTTTCGGTTTTGTTTGGTAAAAGAACAAATGCTCGAGGAATGCTAAAATTATCCCTTTGAACATGAATAGTTAGAAGCTGGTAATATATTCCTGGCGTCACTTTGAATGTTCCGTCAATTGCCCAGTTTGGGAATCGTTTTAGATCTTCCATACAGCTTGCTGTCATAAATATAAGCATCCGATTTTCATCATTCAAACCCGCATCGTATTACAGAAACTTCTCTCAGAGTCGAGAACAGTAAATTCCTCTGGTATGGCGTATCCTGTACGTGACATTGGAACAGCTGGGAAATTGGCATTTTTTTGCCTCCATTTTCTGACATTTCTACTTATCGTACTCACAGAAGGTAGCTGCGAAAGTGTAGCTTCATCTAACGTTGCAGCCGCTTGCGATACCAATACACGACTTGATTGATGTGATGCTGCAGAATTCGTTTTTAAAGTAGTCTGAGCAATTTTAGCCTCGACTACATCCTTAGTCGCAGAGTGGTTGTGCTCACCAACATGCTTTATAATCTCACCATCTTCTGTGTGCAATCTTGCTTTGCAATTATTTTTCTTTCTTCGAGAACATTCCCAATAAATGATTTTCCCAGTCTTATTTGTGCTATGCTTATGATATATGTATTGGAGCTCATCTACGAGCATATTACTTCCACGTTCGCTATGTATCACACGTGCCATTATGGGTCTTAGGATGAACTAATTTCTGTTAAGCGATTGGAAGACTGGAAACACCAACGACTGATATTTTTCATATAAAAGTTCGATGTTTGGCTTACAGTCTACAACAATCTAAACTAGCTAATTATCTTTCGAGGAAAAACATAAAAATACAGTTAACTAGTAAACTAGCTAATAATCTTTTGAAAAAAATGATCATGTAAATAGTAAACTACCTACTTGAATAAAAAAAAAAAGAAGGGGGCAATGTACCCATCGGCAGTGTTCCCACATGGGCAATGTTCCAAGTGGCAATATTCCCACATGGGCAATATTCCCATATGGGCAATGTTCCCAGTGGCAATGTTCCCATTGGCAATATTCCCACATGGGCAATCTTCCAGGTGGCAATGTTCCCAGTGGCAATGTTCCCAGTGGCAATGTTCCCACACGATATATATATATATATATATATATATATATATATATATATATATATATATATATATATATATATATATATATATATATATATATATATATATATATATATATATATATATATATATATATATATATATATATATATATATATATATATATATATATATATAATATGTATGTATGTATGTATACATATACATACATACATACATACATACATACATACATACATACATACATACATACATACATATATATATATATATATATATATATATATATATATATATATATATATATATATATATATATATATATATATATATATATATATATATATATATATATATATATATATATACATATATATATATATATATATATATATATATATATATATATATATATATATATATATATATATATATATATATATATATATATATATATATATATATATATATATATATACATATACATGTACGTATGTATGTATATATACTTTCAGGATTATATATTGAATAAAACTATGCTGTTTTATAGTGAAATAGGAAATGATGAGACCCGTGATTATTTCATGGTAAGACAAACTTGATACCTTACCTTGGGTCTTGTGAGAAAAAAAAGAAAGCTTTAAAATGATAGTAAAGTTGAAGTGTAACAAAGTGTAGGCATGGTTACTGATAAAAATAGTTAAGAAGTTTGAAAAGAAAGCATGTTGTTTCAGAAATTATGATCACTCAAAGTCACGAAACTATTGTTAAATTTGTTGTTGTTTGAATATTTATTGACATCTTTTGCTTGCTGGGCAATAATGTTGATTGACATGCAAACAAAGGATGCCGGGTCTTTTATCGCCAATGGCGCTTGTCCCTTATGATTCTTAGCCATCCCGGCACAAACTCTTGAGGAATAATACCTTTGGTGCTCCCACGAAGCAGTAAAACGCGTCGTAAACAAACGTCGACAACTTATCGCATATATATCATAAACAGGTTAAAAGCAAGTCAACTAGTTCAAAAGGAGTCTTGTGAAGCTTATGGATTTGTTTATCTTCTAAACAAAATAGCGTAATGAAGAAAAGATAATTATAAGCTCTGTTCGCTGTATCTATTCCTTTTTCAAACATTGAGCTTTTTCTCCGAACAGAGGTTAATATATAGAAATTTCAAAACGAGGATCCCTTTCATGTTCTTAATTTAATTGCTGCATCCGGGAAGAGCCGTCTGCTCACTTAACTTCCACAACATTAGCTACTCGATTTCACATACCTACGCGGAGGCCCTGTCAGCTGTGGGTCAAACCGCCTGCACGCACACACTGCGCCATTCATCTCAATTTTTCTTTTTTTGTAGTCCTCCTCTTTCCGGATGCTGAGGTACCTCCTTTCCTATAAGTCTTTCATGCTAGCTATTCAGTAATTTCTAGATATTGCTATCATACACACACAGCCTCTTGTCTTTGGCTTACCAATTCTGTGACTCACCTGTTTTGAGATACTACCTATCATTATCCAATTTATTTACTCATAAATACTTCTATAAATCCGTATTTTCTACTCCCCCACCGTATTCGTCCTCACATTTTCTTTCTGATTTCTCCATTTGTAAACACTTCCAAAGGCTGCCACTGTTCTCTATAGTTTCTCTTTATCCCTGATCAGGATCTCATTATAAACAAACATCAGGAATTCCACTTTCCATTCACAACCCCGTTTCCTACTTTAAAAATGTATACTTCCATCTATTGCCCTTTCCTAGTCTTCCCTTGTCTCATCCGCATTTGTACTGTACATTAAACTAGTCACTCTGCAGCCTAAAGTTCCAACACATGCTTCACTTCTATCATAAAAATAAATTATTTTATTGCTCTAACAGTTAATCTTCAACACTCTCGGTATTACATCTGTTAATTCCTCGTAGGTCATGTATCGTTTTTTTCACTGACTTTCAAACTTCTTGCATGACTCTCGTAATAAACACTTAATCAATAAACTGTTTCCTCGTAGAAACCTACACAGATTTCTCCTGTATTTCTTTTTTAATCACAGTTTTACCACAAAGCTTCCTTGAGGAATGTTGTGTATTCTTCTCTTCTCAACCATTCCTTTTGTGTCCTTTGCTTATCGAAAAGTATATTACTCACAATGGTTAGCCATCAAGTCACTGTTTTACTACTGACCACCTTATCTCACTCATAATCCTTTCAAAGCGTAGTTTCTTTCTTTTCTGAAACTTGTTCCACTTGATGATCTTGACTTCTGTGTCGCAACTGAACATCAAACAATTTCGGCTCTCCCGTCAATCGCTGTTTTTATTCTCCTTCCCACTGTTCTACCGCAACAGACGCTTCATGCTAAATATTTTTCCTCTGAAGTCATATACATCTCACCGTCTATTCCATTTCAACACGTATTTCTGTAACACGTTCTTAGTTTTCGTTTTCATCTACTCCAGGAACTTCACTTCTACTCAAAACGTCATTTCTTTTTCTGTAACCTATTTATACCTATTAATCCCCCAGCACAACCACTTTTTCATACGCCCCAAATCAGAAATTTGTGTGTGTGCGTGTATTCGAAATACCATTGAGAGGTCTGGCGGCAGTCTTATAGTGAATGCTTCTTTACGAAGTATAATCAGAAGACTAAAGTGATATATTCTCATTTCATTACACATGTAAAATAATCAGCATACCAAGTCTTTCGTTTTCTCCATAATTCTCCAGTAAGTTTGTTATATGACAAAAAAAAAAAAAAAAAAAAAACTTAATTTGTCCCAAGAGCCCACAATCATGGAGTGAATACTCTTATGACGTTTTATACCCAGCCCATGGTAACTGAGCGGGACTCTTAGCAAGTCTAAATCTATTAGCCTATTGTCATTCTCTGCTCTGACCAAGATTCAATAACTGTTATGAGTTTAGGACTTCAGCTGCCTCAGTTCCCTCCACAAGTTTTTTTTTTTTTTTTTTACGCAGGCATAGATAAATCGAGATACTTCAGTATTACACATATCGGTGCAGTAAGAAATAAGACCTTAATATTCTTTGTCATATATAGATATGATAAATATTCATTTAACGCCAGCCACACTTCACTGATGACGATGAACTACTCATGATACCGAGAAGAAAGTAAACTGAAATTGTTAAAAATCTAAAGCAATATCCCGATCCTTCATGGTCTTGCATTGTGTTTTCTACCATGAAAATAGAGGCAGTGAAATGGAAGTCCATCAAGGATAAGAGAAAAATATATCTGTTATTATAAAGGAGATTATTCAACAGATTAGCGTATGATTACTTTGTTTTGCTTATGAGTAATT
Organism: Macrobrachium rosenbergii; assembly: GCF_040412425.1. Classification (NCBI taxonomy): domain Eukaryota; kingdom Metazoa; phylum Arthropoda; class Malacostraca; order Decapoda; family Palaemonidae; genus Macrobrachium; species Macrobrachium rosenbergii. The sequence continues at coordinate 20,031,058 of NC_089797.1, read as the reverse complement.
GTGTACTCAGGTCTATCCATTTTGGATGCGGAACAATTTATAAATGCCATGTTTATTAAAGAATATAAAAGTCTTCACCCTTTTTATATTACTGGTAACGATGAAACAGCTAAATGAGAATTGTTTCGATAGAGATAATAAAATTCATAGCAAATCTAAAATATACTAGAACTTATCAAGTAATAACAGGAAAAAGCCCTTTGTTGGCCGAGTCGCTTGAGCTTCAGACTGTCACTCGATGGGCCGGAGTTCAATTCCCGCGGCCGATTGATGAAGAGTTAGAGGAATTTATTTCTGGTAGAAATTCATTTCTCGCTATAATGTGGTTCGGATTCCACAATAAGCTGTAGGTCCCGTTGCTAAGTAACCAATTGGTTCTTAGCCACGTAAAATAAGTCTAATCCTTCGGGCCAGCCCTAGGAGAGCTGTTAATCAGCTTAGTGGTCTGGTAAAACTAAGGTATACTTAATAACAAGAAGAGAACCAGGAAAGTGATGACAGATGAATCCTACATGAAGATAAAAGCGAAACGGGTCATGATGCATTGCAAGAGTGGTAGTTAAAAAGTATATGTGATGACTGTTTTTTTTATTATTAATATTATCAGAGGATTTTAAAATGTCCTGGTTATTTAACGAGAATGGCGCTATTAGCAGAATGGCTTGAAGTATTTATTGGATACCTAACGAAATACAAACATTCTGAAGCTTAGACTGTCAGAAAGAGAGGCTAAACGTTTCATTTATTTATTTTTATTTTGAGAGGAAGTTCTAATAGCGAAAAATCTTTATTTGTACAATAATTTATGCTTTTTACTTTATACGTTTATCGTTTATTTTTACTATTTCAAAGTTCTCACCATCGTTTCGACTAATTCTCTAAATCAAAATTTATAAGGAAATCATAATTCTGCTCTAGTCCAAAATAATAAAGTAAGTATTCTTAAAGTAATTTTTATTTATTTTTTTGGTGGATTTTTGTATTCATGATTCTACTAAACCAATGTGTGTCTAGGGGTTGCCGTTGGATATTTCCACAAATCAATTTCATATATATATATATATATATATATATATATATATATATATATATATATATATATATATATATATATATATATATATATATATATATATATATATATATATATATATATATATATACATTTATATAATTTGATCTTTTTTAATTTGACTTTTTTACTGTAACATATATTTGTTCCTTCTTCAGTATATTTCAGAGGCTCGAAATGACGGATTTAGTGTTAATTTTGACTTGGTAAAATATTGTACGTTTTAAAAAGTAACTATATTTCTTTTCTGCTCCGATCATTCTTCTGAGTATTGAGAAGAAACTTTTTGCGAAAGAACTATTACCTCTATGGATAAGATAAGGCACGGATTCGTGTAAAAACAATGTATCATGCCGGACAAATTCAGTCAACTTGATATCTAGATGTTATTGCGGTCAAATGTCTATATTTGAAAGGGCCTATTAGGATTCTCTACTAAAATCTTAGTACATTTTATTCGAAAAAGGTAAAAATGATAACAATGTTAGCGTAATCCTTCGATTTTTTTAAATTGATAATTACATTATCATTGCACTGGACATTGTATGTTAATTATTACTTCTATGAATCATCAACAAGAAAAATTTTTAGACATTGTTTATTTTATTTTATTTGTTGTTAGCTTCAGAAAGAAGCAAATGGCTAATTTGTGAAAAACTTACTTCTAAGTATTTAGCAAGTAAATGTAAGCAAGTTAAAAAAATTACCACCAATAAATGGGAATCTGCAGATAAGGAAAGCACTTAAAACTGAAGGAATGCAAAAACTGTGTAAACGTTTGAAACGCAATTTAATGGACAGTGTTTCTTGAACACAATTCCTTAATTACAGAAGTGAAATTAAATACGAACAAATATTGCTACATACAACATTCGTTCGAAATGGGTATCCATTCAAACTAAGTCATCGAAACTGCAAGAAGAAAACCGTTCTTTGTACACTTTAATAAACAAATATATGAAAAGATTGTGCGAGTTTTGATTAAAAAGGAGAGATGTTCGAAGAAAATCTTTAAATGATTGCAGGAGACGACGAAGAGTTCAAGTCTGACCTAAATTCATACCATGAATTTGTTTATAGTCAGTTACATCTAAGAATGAGGCTGCCAAGGAGGGAAATAATCAGGGCATTTACAAATCTGCGGTAGACTTCCGTTTTAATGTTTTAGTTTTCTTTAAGAGAAAACTATTGAGATGGCTATTTGTATGTCCGTCAGCACTTTTTTCTGTCCGCCCTCAGATCTTAAAAATTACTAAGTCTAGAGGACTGCAAATTGTTATGTTGATCAATCCACCCTCCAATCATCAAACAACCAAATTGCAGCCCTCTAGCCTCAGTAGTTTTGTTTTTTAGTTTTTTTTTAAGGTTAAAGTTAGTCATAATCGTGCTTCTGGCAACGATTTAGGATAGGCCACCACCGGGCCGTAGTTCAAGTTTCATGGGCTGCGGCTCATACATCATTATACCGAGGCCACCGGTATTTTCGGTGGCCTTGATTATACGCTGTAGCAGCTGAACAGAAAACACTATTGCCCCGAAGAAACTCCGTCGCACTCTTTACTTGTTTACTTATTATCCTTTATTTACTGTTTACTATCCTTTGACATTCTCGATATCCGTTTCATCGCTTTCTATTATTTATTCGCCAAATGAGAAGTAATTTTTTTCTTCGCTAATGTAATTACGTCCCTTCATTGTAACGCTGCAGATGCAGATGCAAATGTGGATCCCACTTTCCTCCGCTTGCTGTATGTCTAAATTGACGGTATCAAAGCAGTAGGCTTAAGTGATCTTTCGTTTTGTCATTACTATTTTCTTTTCCGTCTTCAAGCAGCCATAACCTGCTGTGATCGCTCGATGTGCATTTTCCCTTTGTCTGCCCCACTTCGCTATCGTCATTTTAAACATTTTCTCTGTAGACTCTCTTTCACTTTATTTCTTGTTGGGCATTCCAGTCTGTATGTATTTGATAAGTAGATGGTATTGTTTTATGCAAGGTCTGCACATGAATAATAATAATAATAATAATAATAATAATAATAATAATAATAATAATAATAATAATAATAATAATAATAATAATAATAATAATAAAATGAGTGAAAAAAATATGTTGGTAAGTGCATTTTCACCTCCCGCATTCTTTTCATTTAGAATGTTCCTTCATTTCTTTTTTTAAGACCAGTGACGTAGACACGAAAATTATTGTTGACAAACTAATGAAAATTAGCATACGTGGAGCATACGTGAATTGGAAAAATTACTGACATTAATATACACAATGAAAGAACCAGAAATTTTTTACTGTAGCACACGAATTTTGCTGTTGTGAAATCTTTTTATCATGCAGTAGAATCACCCTTTTTCTGTAGAAAGGTGATAGCTATTGTGAAAGCGTCGCCAACTTGCGGTTGTAAATGGGGGTTTAGGGTGATGGTCAATGGAGGGCAATGGACCGTGTCACGAAAGAGTAAACGATATAGTTCTTGCTTCGCTAGCGCAAAAACTAGACATTTCCTTCTGGGAAACTTTATTCAAATTTCAAGGAAACCAAATAACAACATATCCGAGGAATCGATCTTAGTTCTTAGAAATCACTCTCCATGATTGTGTAATGATTCAAGGTTAACGAAATAGCCGAACGAAGCAGTAAAACAGTGGCTGAATATGTGGCTGTTCCCAAAGCGTTTTCTAGGAGATAAGTTTGTGGTGGGTATCGCAAGTATAAAACTACAGAGGTAATTTTTATAGAAAAATTACGCTTCCCTCACAATGCCTACTGAGGTCAAACTTTAATCAAGAAAATGAAAACCCTTTTAGCTGCAGCATCGGTGACTGACGAAATTTCTTTTGTCGAGGAAGCAAGACATTATGTTCAAGATCGGAAATTCAAGGACTGGAAAAATGTTTCAGTTTTAAAGAGCAAAATGAATGAAGGTGTTATTACTGAAAAGAGGAGAATCTCTTTCCCAGGACTTTGAAAAATATACTTCCAGACAGTTCAAACAAAGTTGGCATATAGCCCGTGTAATGGATGAAGATATGTAAATGTCATGTTAATCAAATAAACACGGTAATTAAATTCTTTCTTTCTTTCATTTTTCGCGGTCATTTTTAACGAAAGTAAGTCATGTAATTGGGGCTCATTTCATATGGAGATTTAATCGGATTTCATAACCTTTCATTTGCTTTCCATTCTTATTTTTTTTTGCCAACTCGATGCTTTGTTAACAGAAACCTCAGCCAAGAATTTAATAATTTCCTTCCCTCCATGTGGCTGACCTGTTTGAGCACTTGGTAAAGTGTTGTTTACAAAGGAAAATTAATCCGAATAAGAAAATAACAAATGATATTTTTATTTGCACATAAAAAAATTACTCTCTCCTAATCTAAATATACCAGCATTGATTAACATTACCCGGTAAAATACATAACTTCTTGTGGTTTCAGAAAAGAAAATTTAGTAAATTCTACTAGAATTAGCAATTCTGGTAAACCAAATATATATATATATATATATATATATATATATATATATATATATATATATATATATATATATATATATATATATATATAAATATATATATATATATATATATATATATATATATATATATATATTAAATAATTACTATTGAGTTTTTAGATTTATACTAATCTTATAAGGTACACCATAACCAAACGATAATTGGGAACTGTTACAGGTCGAAAAGACAATTTGAAGAACCTCATTCACAGGAAATATATAGAAAAAACTTAATAGTTCAAAAAATAGGGAAGTAAGCACAAAGAAAATAATGATCCTCTTCAACTGTTTCTTACATAGCCAAGGAAAAGTAATAATGTGGCTCAAAAGCTGAAAAATTCAGTACCGGTTTGTTTATCAATGCAAAAACAGAGGCACTCAAAAGGGAGTATATTCCCGCTAATGCATGACCTTTTTATCACGTTTTATCCATCAGAGCCGTTTAATTACTGGGTTCCCAAGGAAATCTTAACTTACAAACAAAGAGAAGATGTAACATCCGTCAGGCTTGGGTGACGAAATAAGAACTTTTAAATATCCCGTAAAGGGCATTGTTTCTTAGGACATTTTGGAGCTTTCACTAATGTCTCCAAAAGTTAATTAGCCAGAGAACGGAGATGGTTCAGCGGTGAACGCTTTTGCACACGTTCTTCAGAATTAAGTTCTCTCATTCTTGAAATACTCTGGCATCATACACACACAAACAAATAAACACCCACACTCAAAGAAACGCAGATATGGACAAACTACACTGTTAAACAGATAACCTTTATGGAGGAAACGTAAGCCAAGTGCCTTATTCTTAACTTTTCTATCAAAAAGGAGACACTTCAGGATATAAAAAATGTTGTACAAAAAACATTGTAGTTGGCACGTAGCTAGCATACCCAAATTCAAGAGAAAGTATTAATCTTTACAGAAACTGTTGAAGTGAACACTCAGAGACGTAGAGAAATATATGCTCCTGATACTCAAATTGCATGGCCAAAAATACAAACCGAAGCTGGAATTCTATACATCTGGGTAATGTAACATACGTTCCACTTCGAAAAAAATATTAACACTTGCCACAGAGTTTTCGTACCCAAGAACTCCAAAAGAAAATAAGAATTTTGTGTACATTTGAATAAGAGAAGGTACGATAACAGTTCAAAAATATTTGCTCTTCACTCCCATCTTGCATAGATGAAAAGATAACAAACAGAAGGAAAACGAAAACAGATTTTTATACTGACACCGGCCAAGTAAACATATAACAAGATGTAAACTTATGCACCAGATTCAAAGCTTACGCAGCCAAGAATGCAAGAGAAAACGCATATTCCTCTGACACAGAACAAGCAAGAGGAAAAGAAAATATACCCATGAGTCACAGCTAACGTAAATTAAAAGTAAACTTCCTTCACCTTCTGGGAGATGGCTATACCGCAGATGAGGCGGGAGGGCAAAGATTGACAACAGTGGGCGTTTACTTTGAAGGCCTGGCCGTCACTGTATTTTGCACCGTTCATGTGAAGGATCTTGATATATGATGAGACTCCTTTCGTGGCTCTGATGTGTCCTCTGGTGGATACCTATGCTGCAATGCCCATGCTTCAGAGGCGCTTGTATAATTACTAATTACATTGGCTGTAGGTAGATTTGTACTCAAGTACAAGTTTTGAGCAAATATTATTGCTGAAGCCTACGGTATTTAAGCTAACGACCCAACCATAACTGGTGCTGTTCCATCGGCTTGCTAATGCAAAAATTTGAGAAATTATTGAGATTTATAAATCTGTTCCTTTAGTAAAAGTTTTTAAAGTAACATATAACATACCTCTGAGGGACACGCTTGAGTGTGTACAGCGGTTTCTGGGTTTGCAGTTTTTTTTAGATATATATCTCTATGTATAAAGCAAAAAAATAAATGTGAACAATCAACGCTTCCTTTAAAAAATCATCATTTCAAGGTGCATTTGCTCTTGTTTGTTAAGTACTCCTACTGCATGTGGCATCATCCCCCAAAATAACGAGTATGCCCTTTTGGTCATACATTGGGAACCGAGTTGCTTATCAGCCCTTTGATGTAATTTTCACAGAAACCCTAAAAGATGGTAATTAATATAAACACCATCATGAGGACGCCGTTATCATTTGAACTGTTACAAGGATGGGAAGACATTTTATCAGTACTCCACCCTTTACTTAGGTGTATGGTTTGAGGTATTTTAAAGACTATCCAAACAAATGCAAAATGCGCCAAAGTTTCTTCGGAACAATCGAGTTTTCTGTACAGCGTATAATGCAGTAAGAAATTCTCAGCCACGACCGGGCAGCACTCAGTTGCTCTCCAGATGCGGTCAAACGAAGATGCATCGGCGGCTGGCACTCTAGCGGTGCCAGACGCACGATCCATGGCTAACCTTAACTTGAAATAAAATAAAAACTACTGCAATTTGGTAAGTTTGATGATTAAACAGTGGATGATCAACATACCAATTTTCAGCCCCCTAGCCTCAGTAGTTTTTAAGATCTGAGGGCGGACGGACAAGCAAATAGCTATCTCAATAGTTCTCTTTTACAGAAAACTAAAAATCGATCGCTTCACTAGCGTGATACACATTTCGAAAGGACTAAGAGTAGAAAAATTTGCCAAACTTTTGTCTCTATTTTGTCTCTTCTTTTGGTATGTTTCCCATACACTAAGTGTCCTCACATTTTTATTGTTTTCATTTTAAAATTTACTGTATGATTCCATGTATAATGTTCAAGCGATTACCCCGTTGCCATCATATGAGTCATTTACTGTATATAGTACAAAATGTATATCCAGAAAGCGTTGCATTATAATTCTAATCTGTATTTTAATATAAATTTTGCCCGTACTGATTAAATGAGGGATTATATGAAAATTATATCTACCTTAGAAGCTTGAAGACTAGATTACCAAATAGCATCGTCATTTAAAAATATATGATATAATGTGATAAAAGATATCTGACAGTATTCAACAACACCGTTGCAACTAAAACTCCAGCTCTTGCAAAAACTGTCGTCGCGTGAACTGCGATCATATTCACCAATAAAATGGACGTGTGATTCACAAATTTGAATTACAATTCTCCTACAGCATACTATTCTTTACCTGGTGCTCTCAGAATGATTTAAACTCTATGACAGGCAAATTTGGCCTTATTTAGAGTAAAATCATAAACGTATATAAAAACGATGATTAGTGTAGTACATATACTCTGGGGACGCGCTGTCTACATCTGCTAAACAGCGATATCATGAATATGCTAAGGGACAAGTTTCACTATATACCACCAGTGTGTGAGTTACTAAGAAGCATAAATAAGGCTATAAACAGTAAAAGGCCTTTGTTGGTTGATTATTTTTATGGAATCTTTAAGTTGTGAAATTATCTAAGAGACATATATTTAAATATTTCAAGACTGAAGTACAAGGGATCTTTCAAAAAGACTATTTTTACATTTATTCTGTAATCTGTAGCCAAAGCTTTTTTTGCAAGGCATTTGAGCGGTCTATAACCAACATTTTCCAACCGACAAGGAATTATTGCTGAAACTACTTTTATCTGCGAAGATTAACCGTTTTTGTTTGAATTAAGTTTGAGGGGTAAAGGTGGAAGATGCTGAAATTAAGTGTCCGCGTATTATAAGTGGTTTAGGGATATTTTAAAGACAGGCATGTAAGCCATCTAGGGTCGTTTCATGTAAACTGGGTTCATTCCCGATTCCTACCAGACCCGCAGAAAGAGTCCACATGGACATCTTGAGTAATTTCTGTGAATCTAATTATGGCCATAGACACCTTTTGGTGGTCGTTGACGAGTTAACTAGGTTCGTAGAAATTTTCCCGTTGAAGCATAAAACAGCGGAGGAAGTAGCGATCGCGTTCTTTAATGGGTATATTTGTAGATATGGGACGCCTAATGTCCTAATCACGGATAACGGTCGTGAATTTTTGAATAACACGATGAAATGTCTTGCGAATGTAATGGGGATTAAAAAAGTCAATATTATTCCATATAGACCAGAAGCGAATGGCTTGTGCGAACGAGCAAATAGAAAGGTTATTGAAGCTCTTAGAATGACCTTGGGAGGTAATGACCCCAATTGGGACCGCTATCTTCCACAGGTCCAGCATAGTATAAATGCTATGTTAAGCGATACCATTGGAATGTCTCCCAATGAAGCGCTGTTTGGATACCCAGCACGAGGAGCGTTTGATCTGTTGCCCATTCCGACAGGTGATGAGATTGTAAAATCGCCGATTTCCACTGCGAAAGAGAGATATGCGCGCCTTGCTAAGAATCTTGAGATGAAAACGCAAGACATGGTAGATAGGAGTAATTTCATACTGGATGGTGACCAAATAAACGTGTCCTCAAAACATGAGCTGTAGAATAAGCTTTTTACTTTGTTCTTTCATTCTCCGTTTATCCATTTTTCTTCTAAAAGGTGTGTTTGACAGCCCTTGGGGAGTACCTAAATGTCTTAGTGGATTATGAAAGGATATTCTCACACATCTTTGTGATACTTCCTAGGGTACTGTGGAGCAACATTGGTTGAGGTGCCCTAGAATAAGAGTATCACGTGTTGATGCTAATGTTTGCTGTTTTTTAAAAGAGGAATTTTTCAAGGTGGTTCTAAAAAAGAACTACTGAGACGCATATGCAAATGGCAAGCTATACTAATCGAACTGCTTATAATGAAGCGCAATAAGATTGTACTTGAAGAATTGGAAAAACTATATTATGCAACTATACGAAAATGGTCACCGTATGAGAGTGACTAAAGATGATTTGCTGTGCGTTCAATGACACTGAACAGTATTCTTTAAATCCTTTATGTGCCTATTCCTGCTCCTCTTCTTCGATTTTGCTGTCCAAATCTCTCTGACTATTATTTCTTATGCAACTGTGGAACCTTCTCCCACATTCGCTTCCAGATCCTTGTGCTTTATCCGTTTTATTTTCTGGATCTTGTTATCTTGCTGTCCAAGAGCTCAAACTCTGTCTTTTAAATATCTTAAACGCTAATGGCCGAAAGTGCCCTGGTGCTTGCCTCGATAGCCTAATTTTCTTTAATCAATATGGTCTAAATTTGAATTACATGGGTCTCGTGGAATAAATTTGTACATGTTATCAATAGATCGTAATGCCAGTTCCCGTCATTTCCAGCACTAGTCTTTCTGGTCGATGACTTTGATTGATGGAGTCAAGAAATCCTGAATAATTAGCCAAAAATTATTTGTAATAGGTTTTTCATTCAAGTCTGAGAAGCAGCGTTTCTTCGCTTCCTAACTATAATCGTAGTGTAGTTGATAAAATGTGAAGGTTTAGCAACTCGGAATATTCTAAGAACATTCTAGTGTAAAAAGGTTTATGAAAATGACTAAATATTAAATAACCTAACACTTTATTACAAAGAACACATATTGTGACTTGTAATAAATTGTGAATGTATTTATTACCATTTCATTCTAGAGGTATTTCCAAGTAAAATCCTAAAAAAACAGAATTGGATGAAAAATCGAAAGTAAACAAAAGTTGAAAAAGAAAATTTCAAACCTAAAACTAGAAATAGTCGTCTGCAGACCAATATTTGATAAGAATCACTGAAAACTTTTCTTCTGGTTTTCAAAATACGGAATTCGTAATGTATAACGGAACATTCAACGAAGGCAAGTCCTAGAATTTAGAGAACCGGCAGTAACTCTAGGGTGTGTGTCTAGCTAGACTTACAATGAATGTATTTTATTTCCTGAGAATGAACGCTCTATATTTTAATGAATTAAGATGGTGGTTTTTGTTTTATGATGGATATTCCTTCAAGTTACAGTTAAAGTAATTTGTTTTTGAGAGTGAAAAAAAAAAAAATCGAATACATCGATTGTGATGTTTTTTCCTTTTGTAAGCAGAGACAACAAACTAGATATTAAAAAAAAAATAAGATAAAATTTAATATTGTATCAGTAAAATCGATACGATAAAAAATTTTAAGTGGAATAAAGAATTCTATAATCGATATCCGCTCAAAAGTAAGCCAAAAAGGCATCTAAAAGGCTATGAACAGCAAAAAAAAAAAAAAAAAAAAAAAAAAAATTAAAAACTGCTTATTTATGATTTAACCAAAAAGATATCACTGTCTCCAATAGATAGGCCCCAAGCTTAGTCCTTATTTCACCCTTTTAAAAAAGGAAGAATTATACATTAACCTGTAAATGCCATGTATGTGTAATGAAAACATAGTAGTCCACAAAAATACAGGAAAATAGGTAGCCTTGTTAATCAAAGTAAAAAATATAATGTAACGTGATTCAGTTAAGGTAAACAACAGTAAAGCATCTTGTTAATCTGAAAACGATCTCTTATGACCGATCAGACGTCAATATGGTGATATCTCTTTCATTTCTATTTTCTATGAATCTACCTACGAATAGCTTGGAAAAATATACAGTTAACATCAGGAACAAAGAATCACGTAAGGGTGCAGAGTCGTATTGTGAGCGCGTTGCTTTCGTTTTTCTCTATTTCCTGAAAAAAAGGGTGTTTTTTCATTGCAGTCTCTCAGGGGGAGAATGGCATGGATCAAACTGAAATCTAATGCAAACACAGAGCAACGTTCTGGTCGATCCACTGCATCAACACTCTCTGTCCCCGATCCCCATTCACACACAAAAGGCTAACGTTGGACATATGAAAGAAAAGGAAATTCGCCTCTGAAAATTGTGTATGGAAAAAATGTAAGCGGAATATCTCAGTCCTATGATTGTAAAGAAGTTTCTGAATAAAAGCAGGGAGTAGTTCTAGCAAGGAGAACAATCAGAGAAAAAGAATATATAATAGAGGTGTTATGGAAGGGCACTTCAACTTCCGAAAATCTTCATGACGCTGATTACATATTACAAAATATACATGAGAGACGTAAAGATATTCAGGGGTGAAGGAAATAATTTTCAAAAGATTTGCCGGAAAATTTTTCATTAAAGAATAGTGCAGGTGTGGGGTCAGGTGTCTGCCAAGGTAAAAGATTTGTAAATAATAAGTATTCTTGTCACATAAAAAGCATAATCTACCTACTGTTTTCACCGTCTACATATTCGCTTTTGCATTTTGTTACTCGAACATGTATGTTGTAAATTTCTATTACCATGGCTTAGTTCCCTTCGAAAATATTCAAATAGGACGAATCCGGTCTTGAAATACCTTTAATTTTATTCCTTCATATATATACTGTATATATATATATATATATATATATATATATATATATATATATATATATATATATAAATATATATATATATATATATCTATATAGAGTATATATATATATATATATATATATATATATATATATACATACATTAAATAAATATAGATTATTGTAAACGCATCATTAATACATATTATATATATATATATATATATATAGTTATACATATATATATATATATATATATATATATATATATATATATATATATATATATATATATATATGTGTGTGTGTGTGTGTGTGTGTGTGTGTGTGTGTGTGTGTGTGTGTGTGTGTGTGTGTATATATGTAATCCTTCTCACATATTCTTTCGGTTATCACAGTTAACATATGTAATCCTTTAAAAGTTGATGGTAGAATTTATTTATATTTACCTAAAGCAATAAAATAGATTGTCCTCTGGCTACTTTATGGTGAGGATGGTCTATCCAGCTTGCAACATATCTAATTATAAGTATATGTAAGTATGTATGAGCTGTAATTAATACTCTCCTTCGTGGTCAGGTCGGTATAACGTTACTTCGTTCTGATACTCTATACATCAGAACTACTATGTATTCATTAATTTGGACCAAAAGCTTATAGTGTCATGTGTGTCCAGTAAGTGTGAAGAATTCGAGAATTTAATATGGCAATGTGTTTATTACAATTATTTATACATATATGCAAAAGAATTATATGATTTGAATAAACGAATTTGAAAGGCATTAATGTTTCTATCAAATTACTTCATGAATTTCATAAATTATTTGAATTTTTTTAGTTAGGATTGGGATATCCCAAACGACCATGATGTAAAATGGCAGTAGATATTCTACTTAATATTTATCTTGTTGATTTTGGATTATTTTAAGGTAAAGACCAAATGATATACATTTATGTATATGTATATATGGTATGTGAGTTAGTATATATATATATATAGTATATATATATATATATATATATATATATATATATATATATATATATATATATATAAAGTAATTATACAATTTAAATGTTTTTTTACCCACCTTAAAATATGCATGGAAATCAGTATCCAAAGTAAATAAATATAAAAAGTTATTTTTCCTACAATAATTATTTAATTCGTGGTCGTTTGGGAATATCCGCATCCAAAATTTTAAATTCGAGAAGGATTTTGTTAGGCAACAAATTCTTAAAAATACCTTGAGGTCGGGTTTTCGTCTCTGTTTGGAGCTGATGTTTGATGAAACTGAATTGCTTTAGTAGATGAAGAAGACTAATTCATGAAATATTTTCTGTGGTTTGCAGTCCTCTCTGAGGCTCACGAAGCAGCGAACTAGACACTGACAACATGAAGTCTTTCCAGCGAGATTAAGATTGTGAACCGTTTCCTTCCTGATATGAAGAGGTAGCAAGGGGATGGTTCCTTCACTAGGAGCGTGTCGTTGGGGCTTGTATGAGATTCCTGAGGGATCTGTTCTTTCCCTTAGATAATGATTCTGAAGAAGCAGCATTCCTATGCAGGAATGATAACAGGGCTTCTTCAGTTAAAATTTTTTGTATTGATCTTGATTCAATGTAATTTTTGTATCATTACAATTATATTTACACATAAATTTATAATTATAGGAGTGAAATAGGTAGATATATGGATAGATGAACAAATAGATAGATAGATAGATAGATAGAGAGTGAGTGTGAGCGAAACAAATACCTTGTACCTAAACGCATTTACTTGTAGATGACTGATTGAACTAAGATAAAGGGATCTGTAAAGGTTCTGTCTTCCGCTTTGGCATGCTCTTGTGCACAAATTTAGCCCTATCAACAGCATTCCCCGTTGTTAATAAGAGTATATTAAATTACTTTAAAAGAAAACCACAGAGACTAGTTTTTCAGTACTCAATACTTCGTTGGCTGTGGCTTTTAAAATATTCAGAGTTGCATTTTCGATCCAGAGTTTTTTTTTATTTGTTATTTCGACAATATCTCATAAACATTTGATATGTAATGGGTTTGGCTTCATTTTATTTCAGCTGGTCAAAGTTATTCTTAACCATTACGAAGAGTATTCAAATCTAATATCGCTTTTCGTTTACAAAAATAAAGATGAAAATTGGTTTTGTATTTATCCATGTCAGCTTCCTGGTCTGTCCTTAAGATATCTCAAAAAGTTATCATTAGTATTCAAAGAAACTCTTCAAACGGCAGGCCATGTGGTAAGGATCGAAATTGTTCAAGTTCACGGGAATTTAAACCGTATGCCCCCTAGTACTAGACTAGGCAGCTTTTCGTACAAAATCTCCACCAATTTCCTGAAATACCTCCGTCAACGGGCTTAGCTAAAAGTCTGTATTCTGATGCTGTCAAAGTTTGTCGGATAAACATATGAGGCATTGAGCTCACCCGGGTAAGCGCTGGGAGCCATTTAGGAGTTTTAGTTTTTTTTTTTTTTTTAAATAGAGTGAAATTGGAGTTTCTTTAACCATAAAATAACATCGGTTTGTAATATTAATTCAGTACTTCAATCAATTACCATTAATATGATCAGGTTATTCAAAAGTTTTGAACCGATGGAATGAACATATATGTTTATAAGTATATTATATATATATATATATAGAGAGAGAGATATATATATATATATATATATATATATATATATATATATATATATATATATATGTGTGTGTGTGTGTGTGTGTGTGTGCATATGTACCACCATTCTTAATCTTAGGCTATAAAAGTCCAGGTTTCTATGGGGATGATCATGTTAAATGTTTTGGCTTCTTAATCAGCAAGAATCCTTATTTCATTCCTCTTGCTATACCAGTATAATACGACACACACTGTATTCTATTCAGCATTTCGTTTCCATAACGTGGAATTAAGTTCAAAGTTATGAATACAAACATGCACACACACACACACTCACACACACACACACACACACACACACACATATATATATATATATATATATATATATATATATATATGAAGCATATTTAATTATTTATTATATATTTATACGTATATAGTATGTTATTAAAGCTATGAATAAACGGTATAATGAAGCTGAAAATCCCATCTGAATAAAACAGAGGGAGAATGAGGAGTGTGTAATAGAAGTAGCACGCATTCTTAACGTTTTGGAACCGTATTACAAAATAATGTTTATACAATAAAGTATTCCTAAACCACTAACACGGTCTATTAGGTTCAGACAAAACTCTGGTGATGAGTATAGATGCGTCCTCATTAGAGCACCTTCCTTTTTTCTAACCTTTTAAACAGCCGGATTTTCCTATATCTCAAAGGCCATACAAACTGGGCAAAATGGATCATATTTTGGCATGTTTCACAGAACAAGAACATTCTCATTCAGGTCTTCATACGAACTGTATCAGAAGCAATTGCATGCGATTTGAAAAACTCGTTTGTGTAACATAGTGCATTCTGCTACACAGGTAGAGATATTACTCGGAATATAAAACTTTTTCGTTCTTCCTCTGTTTTATTGCATAGAGTTTTTCCTTTTGCGCACAGACTAGTCATATATTTTATTTATATATAAATATAAGTATGTATCCACGAACAGACGTGTGTGTATGCGCGTGTGTGTGTATGTGTGTGCGTCCGTGTACAAGTGCGTGAAATGGTATGAAATGGCCGCGCTGGCAACAGCAGTAGCAGTAGCGGTAGTAATCATTTATTTATTATTGTTCCGTAATTTTTGAAAAATACCTTTCACTCGATAATATTTGAGCACATAACTCGTATTCATCTTGGAGGCACCCGCTGGACTTCTTTAGCTAATTGTCCTTCAGTCAGTGTAAACACCGATAATCACAGACACCTCAATGGGCAATAAAAACAATGGTGGTAGTTTGTCATAATTTAGGGTCCTTGGAGTTTTTGTCACTCTCATCGTACTATTGCGTATACATAATTCTTTCGTCGAGTATAAAGTTGTTACAGCAGTTTATGTTCCTGCCCATTAGCATTGCGTCCTACACATCTTGAGTCATCTCCTACCTTTGGTGGCTTCTTTATTGCCTTTTCCAAATCTTCGGTCCTTGCACTACTTTCTTTCATCAGAATCCAGTTCTACAAGTAGATGTTAACATTCTAACCTGCTCGCCAAAATCTACTGCAAACACCTATGGAAATAAATTCCTCCTCGGTTATTGTTCACAACTGCAACTGCAACGAGTTGTTAGCAACCCTTTTCTTACCCTTTTTCTCGAAACCCATAGTTGAAATCGGTCTCTTTTTTCAGCATTCTTGAACAAAGCATCTTTTTCAAGACTAGCATTCGATCACTTCGTTACGCAGCCTGCACTGTTGATCAGTTTTCATTCTCACTTTTCAACATAACGTTATTTCCATTGAGGCCATTATGACAGATTGCTATGACTTCCACTCAACATAATGAAATAAATATCCCATTACAACTTAAAAAAAAACACTTCTCTACAAATAAAAAACTACTCCTTTACACTACTCATTTCATATACGATCCACACTTGAGCATAGATGATACATATTCTTAAAAGCAAGCATGTATATTCAATAATGAATCTATATTCAGAGCGCATTCTGGCAAGTCTTCCCCTCGCTATTTATCTTACAATGTAATGATCTGTCTATATTTCCAATATTTTCCTTCAACTAAACTCCGATGAATATTACCGTTCTTCTCCTATTTTATCTGTCTTCACAGCTTATAAACCATTGTTGACTCAAAATAACATACTGCTCTTCAAAAAATATTGTCACCCTTTAATTCCTCTCTGAGGAATGTGTACAACAGTCGCTAATAATGGTTCTTTAACAGTAGGGTATTTTTCACCCTTTCATTATTATTGTTTACCGCAAACTTATTGTTGCTTCTGTTATTGTACCCGAAAACTTCATAATAGTTCAGCCTTTCATGTCTGCCTTATATTTGCAACGATTGCATGTATACAAGTCTTTGTTTTAGTGCACTAAAAACCCTTCATTCTCCTGTTGACTGGGTGCGTAGAACTCATTTCATGATATATATAATGATTTTCATAAGGTGATATATACAATATATATATATATATATATATATATATATATATATATATATATATATATATATATATATATATATATATATATATATATATATATGTGTGTGTGTGTGTGTGTGTGTGTGTGTGTGTGTGTGTGTGTGTATAAACATATATATAATTATATATATATCAATATATATATATATATATATATATATATATATATATATATATATATATATATATATATATATAATTGTTTCTCTCTTTTGTATAATTATGGAGCAAGTAAGAATGGGATAGGTAAGATCTTCCACAAATGTCCGTCTGTTCAAAGGAATGGCCTTTAGAAAGAGGATTAAAGAAAAAAAACAATCCCAAAGTATGGACATAAATGCTCCTTTGTTCCAAGGGTATTAACTGGTGCTTATTGTTTGGTGTTAGATTTCAAGCAGAAGGTAAACAATACTATCAACTGAAAGTTGAGATGATTTGATGATGCTTACTGTAAGACTTTTGTTGCAATCTTAATATTGTCTTCCTAGCTAATTTCTCTCCCCAAGTTTCTGTTTTATTCTGTAACGTAATTGTTTTTGCTGTTTACATTCAGTTCAGTGGTCTCTTTTTATATGTGTTTGGGCATGTTATCTGAAGCATTTGTCATAAGGACGAAATATATTGCACATCGAAATATATATGTATATGTGCCTATATATATATATATATATATAGTAAGAGTATATATATATATATATATATATACATATATATATATATATATATATATATATATATATATATATATATACACATATATATTGAAGAATTTTGTACAGTACACTGTGAGTGAGCAATTAAAAGTCATAAACCGTAAAAATGTTTATGATATCCGATTTTCTTGATATAAGGTAGGCAGAAAAACTAAGAACTATAGGCTAATTCTCTAACATATACCATACTTTTTTCAGTTGGGAACATTATATCAATGTTTGGAAGAAAAGTAAGGACACCTTTTTGCGCCTTATTATTTGAAATTTTTGCCAAGTTTACTCCTGAAAAGAAAGTTGCCTGACGACGAATGTAACAGGGTTAAGTATTTTAATGACAACATTTGCCATTAAAATGTAAACAGCTTTAATTCACAAAACGAAATGTGCACTATATTTTCACATTTTAGAAGTACTGAATCATCATTTTTGCATTATCATGGGGTGACTATGATATATCTAAGTGAAGTAATTTCTAACCACACACGAAATTAGTCAAACTTATGATTTGGCAGTGGTTAGGAAATCAGCATCTTCGGTACTTTCTGGTTTATTTTGTCAGATTCACAATTGTTTCTTAAATAAAACCTTTGTCAATGAGTCATTACAGCCACCACGTTGGATTACATCCACACTGATGTAGGTGTAGATGAGATATGTTTGTGTCACTTGCACCTAAACGGCGTTCCTAATTCATTCCCAGCCACGCAATATTCTTGGTCTTTCATTAACTTTAATTCTCCTATGGGTCATCCTACCAGTCTCACTTTGAGTCAGTTCAGTTTTCACCTCTCTACCAATTCCCTCTTTATAATGTCACCTGTGACACTGTGAGTTCCCATGAGGCTGACGCAGGAACTTTTTTTCCGTGTACCACACAACGGGATTGTGGCATCTGTTAGGTCTTTATCTAGATTATCACCCTTATTTTTCATTATTATAGACTATTCAAACTCTGCCAAAATTTAGACTTGAAGGTTATGAATTACAAAGTATGTATCAGCAGAAGAGGATGCCATTATGTGAAAAAGTGAGAAAACACGGAGGATGACAAAGATGAACAAACAGAGATAAATAAATGTACGATACTTTAAAGTGCTAGAACAGCTTGTCTTAAATCCATGAACATCAAAATCACTAGCAATGCCAGCAAGACTTCTAAAGTTTTACAGATCCGAAGGTCGTTAATGAGCATCAGAAGCAAAGGATAGGTCACTCCATTGTTGCTGAATATCAAAGACACCTGTATCGCACACATATCACCAGCTCCTAGGGCCTTATCTCCATCCACGTGATAATGGTAACGCGTACAGTAGATTGCCGTTAGGTCTCAGCAGGTAGGCCTATACACCCCTCTCCTCCCCCAACTGCATTCTAGCAAGGCCATGTCAGGTGAAATCTATCTTGTCCGGAGTGGGGCTTGTACTATGGACCATATTGGAATATCACCATCAGTACCCACTCAGCTATCACAACCCCTGTAAATTTTATAGTAATGAGCATGAACTCAAGACCAGGTGAAAGTCGCCAGCAATATCACTCAGCTGTTAATACTTCTGATACCTTGTAGTAAAAGAAATTATAAAGCCCGCATTCTGGTCTGTTTGATACTGTACGACCTTAGCCAACCAGGGATACTACCTCTGTAGAAAGCTTGTAGCTCTCACTACTTCTTGAGATGTAACTACTGAAGCCACCAGCGAAAATTTCTCAAGATTTGAGGCTAGTCACTTCTTTCATATATACCAGAATTATCCTATTTCTTAATCTTTTGGAAAAAGTTTTTCGTACTGAAAGAATACCTTTCTCCTGATAGTTTCTCTTATGGAAAATATGTTTCATGATCAAAATATTTCAAAATATTTTTCCAGCTGCTAGTAACTCCCTGAGTCTGATCTTCCTAATTAAACTTTCTAATCGTTTTCCCGATCCCAATATCTTCTGCTTCTGAGGAACAAAGCCTCTTACGCTCTTGAACATTAAAATGCATCGTGCCTGTGAGCCTTGCAACATTTCGAAAGAAATTTTAATATGAACAGGCTCTGGCGTCCTACAGTCTTTTTTTTTTTTATGAAAAATATTGTTTCAATACCTCCTCTTCGAAATTTACCCTCGTGCAACTGGTCTCAAAAATGTTAGGCGCTCGATTTCTTCTAGCTGTCTTATTCTTGCTTTAAAATTTTACTGAACCCTTTTATTAACTTTATAGATTTAAAAAGCTAGATCTACTAGTAATCTTTTCTTCCTGTATCAGTGGTGTTTGATTATCTACCTTGTAGGACTGAAATCTTTTAATACAGAATTGCAACTCTTGATATCTCTAAGGCACTCTGACGCAAGATAATTATTTGTAAATTCTGTTAAAAGGTCAGTTCTTCCGTAATAATTTCTGGTTTAAATTCATTGTGGTTGCTGCTGCAAATCTGCATCCACTCTTTTCTTCCACTGTTTCTTTTACTTTTTCTCCCTTTATCAAGCTTTTTTTTTGTTTCACTCTTCTTTGACACAGGGTTTTATTTGACAGGCACTGCAATATTTCTTTCTCTTTCATCCGCGAACAATCCTCGTCTATTTGCACCCGGTCTCAAATTCCTATGTGTATAGAATAGAATACTATGATTTGGGAAGCTTAGTGCCTTCAAGATTCAGTTACTTAGTACTGGCCTTTTTCCATCTAATGATTTGATGACCTCATTGGTTAACAGAGAAAAATTCACAATAATTTCAAACTGTTTCTAGAAAAGTGCAGGTTAGTTTCGATTTCATTCATTTCTTTTCAGCCCCCATATATGACGCTTCCTTCTCCTTTTTATTTGTCAAAGTTCTTAATTTTTCCTTTACATTTAAGGCAATTCTTCTCATATCTCACTCCCTAATGAGAATGAGCCCGATATACTTTACTACCTGTTTTCTCAAAAACTTTACCTCTTGACCGCAAAGTAGTATCTTATCTTATTCGCCTATCCAGAAGGACTGTTTTAAAATTTGTTCTAATGAGCTATAGAAAAGTATCCCTACTCATCTTTAGGGGCTCTCAGATCAACTATTGCCACGTTTACATTTTTTGGGAATGAGTAATCCTCTCATTCTGCATTAATCGTTGCGTCTGTCCTCCGTCCATTTTACTCAATTGGCACAACCTTCATCTTCGACAGACAAGTCCATTGCTTCCTTCGTAATCAAGTCCCACCTTTTCTTCTCTCCTCTTTTTACTTCTCCTAACGACACCATTAACAAGGATTATCAGCAGTATAACTTGATGTAATCATTTCAAAAAGATGAAAAAGTCGACAACCAATAGTATGCTTTTGATATATTTTATATGCACACGTCCTTAAAAGTGCTTAGAGACTTTACTTGAATTATTAACAGCAGATCAAACATTATATGGCAAATGAAAAGAATAATAAACGATAGGGAGGCAATGATCAGAGTTTGTCTCACACGCCGCAACAGTAACAGTTCCCCACGACAGGAGCTTTCGAGACTTTCCACATATCCCAGTCTCTCATACCTGACCTTCAGTGTCCCTGACTTTGATACGAAACCAAGAGAAACAAGTAAAAAATGAGCCGACGATTCTTCGGCGCAATCGAGTTTTCTGTACAGCGTATAATCAAGACCACCGAAAGTAGATATATCTTTTGGTAGTCTCGGTATAATGCTGAAGAACCGCGGCCCATGAAACTTTAACCACGGCTCAGATGGCTCGTCTTGTCGTTGCCAGTAATGATTATACAACTTTAACCCCTGAGTGAAATAAAACTACTGAGACTAGAGGGCCGCAATCTGGTATGTTTGGATGTTTGGAGATGGATGATCACACTGATTTGCAATCAGTTTTCAAGATTCGATGGCAGGACAGAAAGTGCTGACAAAAAGTGCGGACGGACAGACAGAAGCTACATAGTTTTCTCAGAAAATCAAAATCAGTCATAAGATCCATGCGTGAATAGAAACAATGCAGACAAAAGAACCGAAAAATGTCCAGCAAAGAATGAGGTTGCGCGCTTCCGATCCAGATATTTAAAACAAGATCATGAAGCAACTGTAGTGAGTTGAGCCGAGCGCTCCAAAGATATTTGAATAACAGTGAGCTGTGTCACGAGTTGCTCGTTCCTGGTGGAAAAATACAGGATTACTTGGTCTTCTGGTTTTTTGCTGGGTGAGTTGCAATCTAAATGTGCAGTTACACTTTTCAAAAACCCGTTCATCAATCATATGTTGTCATGCAGCAAAAGCAAATGCTTTGCTCAATACTGTACTGTGCCCGGTCGCCAATCTTGCTCATCGTAAAATATATATATATAGAGAGAATAGTATATATATATATATATTTACGCAGCATGCACAAAAAACAGGTATTATATATAATATAAGGGGTATGAGCAGGTCATCCTATTTATTGAGATCTCATTAATTGCTTTAAAATGTCTTGGCAGTGCTACTGGCAACGGACATATTTTGAATAAATGCAATATTTACTGAATTTAGAAAAAAAATACTTTGCTATTTTTAAGTCAGCCTTTTCCTTAAGTCTTTTGTCTTTTTGAGTAATTTCGTTTACTAACGACATTGGATACGACTATAGCAAATGAACAGGATGTTTGAAGATCAACGGCTGGAAAAGGGAAAGCATCCCTGTATGGAAAAGGAAATAGAGAATAAAATAATAAAACATATAAGGGAAATACAAGCGTTAATAAAATAAAACGATTAGAGCTATGCAACGAGACTCCTGAATGCAAGGCAGTTCAGAATAAATGCCCTTACCTCCTCGTTTAAACCGCTGAATTTCTAGCTTCATAACTGCATGACCAGGAAGGCATTTCCGTGAATCCACGTGTTTCAAGGAATGACTGGAACCTAGTTATGATGAGTTCCAAGGTTTTGAGATGAACTGACAAAAGTAAAAAAAAAAAAAAAGTTTATCCGAAATTCGCCTAATACAAGTCTGATAACTAATTGCATTTTTATTCTCCGAAATTCCTGTGTGCAAGCAATTCGTCCAGCGAACGCTAATATCCTCTCCCACGAAGTTAATTGCCACTTTTTGCTTTCAAATAAAGTGAGTGCCGTTTGTTCGAATTTTCAGTTCTTTAAAAAAAACTCAGCGACGATGTTCAGTTTTGTTTTGTTTTGTTTTGTTTCAAGGTGTTTCACTTTCCAAGAGGATAGATATCTTTGATAAATTACTTTTTCCTAAGATCAAAGAAAAAAAGTTACTGACGAGTAACCTGTTAGGGCATCGTGTACATGCATTTCTATAAACATAGATCTTGAGGCAGCATTTCTAGATAAAATACATTCCAAAATTAATGTATTTTCCATTTTTTCCGTTATTTAGGATATCTTCTCTACAGAGATTTCGCTTTTGTTATGTATTCATTTGTTTGTATCAAGATTATGCAAAACGCTTCATGGAATTTTGTGAAAATTTGGGCCAAAGTTAAAGGTCTCCTGGGTGATAAGTGATTAGATTTTGGGGGATAGGAATTTAACCTTTGGGGGGACGAGACTTTTTGTGGCGATGGCTCATTCTTGATTCAGATGTTTTAAACCTTACGCACAATTACCGTAGACTTTTAGAACCCTTAGTTAATCGCTTCGTCACTAATAGCAAGTAGACTTCGGAAGAATACGCACTGGGAGGAGGAATGGACCTTCCAGGAGTGGATTGCTCAGCCTTGCGGAAGTTTCCTGTCTCAGAACGCATTTTCTGGAAATCAGTCTTTAAAACTCAACTAATTTCTTCCCGAATACAATATATATATAATATTTTGTAATTCTTAATTTACTGAATGAAGTTTATCGGGGCAGTCGTCAAGCTAATGTGCAACTGCAATGACAGAATAGTCCCTTCCCTCTTATGAGGTAGAAGGTGCAGGTTGATGAGATTGAAGTTGTTGGGCGCAAACCAATATTTACTACACTTTGATCAGCCTCATCGTTAGTCAAGTCTATATTCTGATGACACAAGGATGATGTAATCCCTAAAAATGTAATTTTGTGAAAGGTAAATGTTTATATTGGTTACAGCAATGCTTATCAGAGAAATAATTAACATTATGATAAACATGAATTAGATTACAGGAAAAGTTGGTGTTTGTTGATGATTATAAATAACGTGGTAAAAGTGTGCGACAGGCTTTAGTTTTTCAAAAAAGGGGTTCCAAAATGTTACAAACCAACCGTTCTCATTAATACTAAAATTATAATTATTTCTCTAATAAGATAGATAAAATCAAATTGTTTAACGTTTCAAGTCGTGAAAGCAGGGCCAGAAATAAGAAAAGGGAGGGAAGAAAATACCACTAATAAACTCTGAGAAATGGAGGTCTATTTTACAGGACAATCACTGGAAGATGTTCCTACATACTGTGATATATCTTATAACGGCACCATTGGAACTGCTCAGACAATTGAGTAGTATCATCACCTAAAAAGGAAAGGAAAGACTAAATCCCCCGTATTTGAAAAGAAATATACGAAATGTTAGAAACGTAGCAGCACAGGCCCCTGTAAATCCAGTATGTTTACTCCAGGTAAACATACCTCCTGACTACAAGTTAACACATGCAAATCAACCCTTTCATCTGTTCGACTGTGATGGACCAGATCGAGTGATTTTATTTTCAACTCAAAGAAATCTATAGGTATTATCCAGCGCAAACAATTGGTATGCAGATGGGCCTTGCAGAACAGTACCCCTTTTATGCAGGCAGCTGTACACAATACATGGTATCGTGAATGGCGATGTTTTGCCTCGTTTATGTTTCTTAATGGCCAAACAAACTGAAGTTACAAGAAGCTTTTGCAGAACTAAAAGCCTTAGAGCCAACGTTATCACCAAATCCAATAATGACCAATTTTGAACCCGCAGCAATTAATGCTTTCAGAGCAGTTTTTCCCAATTCAAATCAATAAAATTTTTTTTTCCAAATGTTTATTTCGATCCATCAAATGGTCTAACAGTTGTAATGAAACTGATGAATTTGCATTAAAATGTTTGAGATTGCGCAATTGCATTTGCACCGGTCTTATTTTAGTAGGCTCCTTTTGAACATTTAATCAATAATAATGATTATCCTGGAAGCCCAGCCTGTCATAGATTACGTAAAGAATAATACGTGATTGGACGCCCTGCTGGTTGCTCAGGACGTCGACCTCCTCCATTTGATCATGTTTTTTGGAATTGCTTTGACGCTGCTAAGCCCTTAAAAACTTCTCTCAACAAACAATTTGTGAAGGTTGCATCGATCGTTCAGCGAGTTGATTGGCGCATTTCATCCTACGATCTGGAAATCTTTAGACATTTTGAAGAAAGAACAATCAAGAAACGAAGCAATAACGGAACAGCATATCGCTGGTTCAGACATTCGTCGTCGCAAAAAAAAATGAGATATACCGTAAGAATAATCCAACGAATAGTCACCGACTTCGAAAACCGCGGACTGCTGGACTATCTGAGGAACGTCTGGCGCGTTTGTCTTTTGAGTGTTGATGACATCCGTTTAAATGTCTTTTTTCAGGATAAATTTATTTTTGCCTTCGAATTTCTTTATATATTGTTACCTAATAACATGTATTAGTTTGTATTCGAAGATAAATAAATAATTTTTAATGAATATTACCTTGCACCTTTTTATATCACGAGGGGTGATATTTTTCCTTTGAATATCTTTACATATTGTTCTGTGATGTTTTACCTCGAGGGGTGATGTTTTTATCTCGAGAGGTGATGTTTTTCCTTTAAATATCCTTGCATTTTTTTCAAAATATTGTTCTGTGATGTTTTTACCTTGCGATGAAAAAAAAAGATGAAATTACTGACGATGTAATGTATTGCAACGTAATTCCATTGCAATGAAAATGTCTAATATGTAATTTCCATTCGATGAAATTACTGCGATGACATGCAGCGAATCGATAACTAGGTGTCGCTTCGAAAACATACACTTATTTGATTGTGGTCTAGGTCGTGTTCATCATGAAATATGAGTAGTACATAAACTACCTTGTGGCTGGACGATATTTTTCATTTAATCTTAATTTCAGTGTTCCCTAATTACACACACAATTTGTGTTTTAAAAGTATAAAGAAAGCTCTCTTAAAAACCTATCAACTCACGGCCGGGCAATAACCTGTTTTGCTCTAGAGAAATGCAAACACCGTGAAAATGAAGTATATTGTGTGAAAAGTGCACACCATTTTTCCGAGGATAACAGTCACATTGTTAATAAAGACTAAAATACGTTAAATCTGACTGCGAAAGTATATGGATTCTTAGAACACCTTCAGCCTCAACTACCATTCATTTAACAAACTAAGAGTCTGACAAAAATATAAATGAAATACATGTGGATTCCGATCCATTCTCAAGGTTGTCCTAAGATTAGCTATTTACTACTAAAAGACACAAAAACAGCTTAACTGTTTCCTTGCAGTAGACTAGCTATCAAGAGACAAGGCAGTTTTTGGATTCAGTTACTGTTAAGGATGAAAGGCTGATTTTAGTCCGAATTTCTGGGTAGCTCAAGTGTAATTTATTGGTTAAATTTCCATTCATTTGAAATTTCTGGTTTTGCGAAAC
This sequence comes from Macrobrachium rosenbergii, assembly GCF_040412425.1. Classification (NCBI taxonomy): domain Eukaryota; kingdom Metazoa; phylum Arthropoda; class Malacostraca; order Decapoda; family Palaemonidae; genus Macrobrachium; species Macrobrachium rosenbergii. Next base: position 20,004,792 of record NC_089797.1, on the reverse strand, counting down.
TAAATTGAATGACATCATAGATCATATTTCTTGTTAACAGATGATTCCTGCATTAGATAATTGTTGCGCAATGTTAATTACGTCTTTCCATTCCTCTATTTGATGCACTTTCGCCAAAAAATGTTTTAATCCTTCAGACTCAACTTCTTAACAACAATAATTGCCATACATTTAGAAATATCAGGGTTAAGCGCCCTCCCTTCTCATTAGAGCTTGACTGAGGGTCTTTCCATAGAAAACATTCTAAATTAACATGTACCATAAATTGGTGTTCTTCACGGGCTCGATTCCAACTTCAATAATGAGAGTCTTTAGAAAACCTTATGTAAGGGTAATAGACAGCGCGTTTCAATTAGAGGCAGAAAGGGGAAATGCTTAGCCATAATGTGTAGAGCCTAAATGAGATTCCGTGCATCAGTAGACCAAAGACAATGTGAAGAAACAGGCAGTACACAAAACATTACCAAAGTAGACCCTAATGCAATGATGTAATGGAAAGATTTTTGAAACGAGAAACAATGTCAGCTTCAAAGAGGAAACAAGATCATTGTTTTGACTTTATCAATAAGCCAATGGAATTAACAACACGAATGAAAATAGAGAAAACTGTTATACTGTCCAAATCCCACCCAAAAAGTTCAGCTTTAAAAAAAATGTATTGCAGAATTAAGAAAAATAGAAATTATATAAATAATTTCGTAAATTGCTTCTTTTCTCCTTGTTTTCTTTCGTCTCTTAAACTCTTCACTAAATGAATGCAGAGAATTATGTTTTTTTTTTATGAGATGCTCAAAAGCTCTTTATGCTTTTAATCAAAGGTGATTATTTTTATCACATTTAAGAAGTGAAAAACATTATCGTGTTTTTCGGTTCTTCACCTTCCTTTTCAAAATATCATGTTTTAATCTTAGATATCAAAGAATCCAAACAAACTGTTCCAATAGTTTCACAATCATTAGCATTTCATCGATCCAGTTATGTCTCTGTTTACTTGCAAAGATTCAGAAAACTGGACTGAAATTCTGATATACAACAAAAATGGAACTATAAATGAAACTCATAATCACGGAAGAAGATCAGTTACTGGAGAAGTTCAGTTCTTCGTAAAAGGATAATCTATCTTTTTAAGGTTATCTCACATACTCGTGGACTAATATGACTCTTGAATCCAAGACTAAGAGGCAAAATTATATTATTTTAACGTCTCCTTACATCGCCGACATAAAGAATCCTCCAACGAGAGCAAGAGAAATAGAAAGCGTTCATTTGGCATCGTTGCTCCAAATACATTAATAGTACTGGCAATATTGCAACTGCAGGTAAAATAAAAGGTGATACTCGGAGTGAGTTCAGTTTTTAATTTAAGAGGAAAAATAATTTAAGTTTTTAATTTAAGGGAAAATTCTTTAGATAAAAGTGACGTTTGGAATTTAATTTGCTATTCATCTGAAATTCTTTAGCTTTCAGTTCTGAGATAAGTACATTGAATCAATTAAGATTATTATCTTGATTTTTACATTGCTTTAGTAGTGTTTAAGTAAAAATTGCTCTTTTTTTTATTTGGAGAGAAAAAAAATTAGCAAACCGCATAAATTATGCTATTTTGCAGGTTTTATTTCACGATATTCTTTTGAAACATTCGGTTTTATGCATCTTTAATTAGCAAACACAGGATTTTTTTCTGCGTGTCCGTTTCATATTTTCAATTACATTTTCCGTAAAAGAACAGCGTACACTTTCCATTGCATAAATAAACTAGTATACTTTTATTACTCTGCTTTACTCATTTTTCCTTCATTTTTGTTGGAATTCTGTTATTATGGTACAACAAAATAAACTGCGGTATATTTATGTAAAAATAGCAGACAAGCTGGAAGATGCTGCCTTTTCATCTGACATTTTCTGGTAGTTATATATATATATTATTAAGTATAGCAGCAGTTATAAGAAGATATGAAAGAGCATATATATATATATATATATATATGTATATATATATATATATATATATATATATATATATATATATATATATATATAATTCTTGTTGTAAGGTTTTGGTGAATTTGCTTGTTTGTTGTAAGGATGGACTGTAAGATTTTTTTGTTGTTACTTGTTCAGTCAGCTGTTTGCTTTTAAGTTATTTTTTCTATGCAAAAGTTTTCTGTGCAACATTTTACTTTAAGCTGCAGTGGCCAGCTCAACGAATTGTTTACTACTAATTCTTTTACAGTTTGAATATTTGTTTTTCACAAGTGCCATCTAAACCACTGTATCTGAAAGAGGGAAGGATATGTCCCCTTTCGAAAGCAAATGGAAGAATTTCCATTGCCTCAAATTTTTTAGTCGGTTTCCTGTATTGTTCTGGAAAAACACGACAATAGTATTTACGTGTGTGTGCGCGTGTGTAAAAGTGGTAAACACCGAAAGGGGATAGAAAAAAAGAAGCACAGGGAGATGGGCACAACTGCAACAGGAGTAAGTAAGAGCAGCGAGATGTATAATCCCCCCTAAGTTTTTTTTTTTTTTTTTTTTTTTTTTTTTTTTTGCACGGGAAGAATCTGGCGCTCAAATCGTAGCTTAAATGTTCGCTTTAACTCTGAACGGCTGCCAACGCTTTTGGTGTTCTGAACAAATCTCTCTTTTATAACCCGGAACTGAGACATAAAAGTCATCCGAGCAGTGAAAATGGAGAGAAACAAGATTTACAACAATCTGGGAAAAGTTCAAAACGTCAATTAGTTTGTGACTGCTGTTGCTGTTAGTTTTCAAGAATCTCTCGGTGCTTTGCTTTCGCTTCCGTGCAGCCAAACTGTGCGAACCTCACTAAGCAAGCAAGATATTATTGCCTTGCTCAGACGCTTTTTAGTTAATTGTTAACTTATTATAAATGTTTTTACCTGCCTGGGAAGGCGAAAAGGACTCGTTCGGTCTCTGTCACGAAGTATGTTTGACGAGGTATATCATTTCATAATAAAGTACGTGTTCCGTTTTAACCGGAAACCATTTCGCAAAACTAGACCTTTCAGTCAACGGCAATATACTGATGAGAAAGCTTAAAAACTAACAAAAGAGAGAGAGAGAGAGAGAGAGAGAGAGAGAGAGAGAGAGAGAGAGAATCATATTCAAAATACAATGGAATAAGTTGGAAGGAAATCTCCCACGGATCTCGACGAATTTCCAAAGATATCGAAGGCACTGCGAGGGAAGGGGACTACAAACAGAGGTAATAACTCTCTTGACAAGGTAGGACACAAAAAGGAAACGAAGCGAGACATTTGAGACACTATTTCCACTTTGCCTTGTCTGTCACGGACCAGTGAGATCGAGGTCGGTGAAACTATGATGTGACATAAGTTTATATTTCATCGTAGACAGAAAATTAAGTAAACACTATCATGGTCTTAAATTTATACTCCTGATTTCATACTTTTGTTATCAACTCATATGCTCTTAATCTGCCTCGCACACGCGTATATTTCAATACTTAGGTATAACGTTTGTCTTGGGTGCATTAGGCCCAGTTCACGCGTTAATCGCTCGGTTGCAGAAAGCTGTGACCGTACACACTATGGCGGTTGGCCGTGTGCCTCATTCAGTATGGAAGTGGAGGAAATGACGCGTATCGCCAGTGGCAGCGGCGAAGGAAAAGACAGAGACATTATTGGGTGCACAGTCTTTTAAGGGACAGACATACGCATGGTATGTTCGTAACACTGTCTCCAAGACAGAATATGAGTCCAAATTCTTCAGTTATTTCAGAATGTCCATAAAATCCTTTAACGATTCACTTGCGCTGACTAAGGATAGCATTTCATCACTATAACATAATGCGTAAACATATTTCACCAGAAGAAAATCTTGTATTAACACTAAGGTGAATCATTTTCTTGTTGTACAGACCATTCTTCGTTTTGTGCATCTATATTTTACTCGAATATATCAAGGTATTCTGATTGTCTTGCAGAAACCGAGCTCCCCGTAGGAAAGTTAGTGCCGTCAGTAGACCTCATGCTATGCACTGTAAGCATTACTTTAGGCTCTTTGCAGCGTGCCTTCGGACCCCACCTGCAACCCCTTTCGTTCCTTTTACTTTACCTCCTTTCATATTCTCTGTCTTCCATCTGATTTTCACCCTCTTCTAATAATTGATTCATAGTGCAACTGGGAGGTTTTCCTCCTGTTACACCTTACAAACCTTTCACTGCCAATTTCAGTTTCAACGCTGAATGCCCTTATAAGTCCCAGTATTTGGCCTTTTGGCTAAAATTCTATATTCAGTTCAGAAAACGAGCTTGCAGCTTCTGGTGAAGGGTTGATGGAGTGACTGTAGAGGTGGAGTCGGAGTGTGACTAGTTTTACCCGAGTAATGTGGATATGGTTGATGAATATGGATGAGGGACTGATTGCATGGTGGGGAGTTTGGGGGGGTGCTCCAAATGTCTGCACGTTCAGTTACATTTAATATTAAAATTTTTGTCATAAAACGGATAGTTTCAGCACCTTCTTTAATCCTATGCATATTGATAAACATAAAAGTTTGTCATCATCTTGGCCATTTCGTTTATCTTCCCCCTTTTGTCTTGAAAATAAAAATTTCCCCAAAATATCAGAAAATGCCCATCAACCGGATTTAGCTTGACTTTTTTTTTTTTTTTTTTTGCTGACGCACTTTCCCTTCTACCACCTTCTACTGTCACGTCTAAATCTTCATCAAGCAAAGCTTTCGTTCCCCTTGTATCGTTTTCAAGATAACTAGTCTGCATTTTAATGTGTGGCGTAGATAAAACTTAGCGGTCAACTAAACAGACACAGGTAAACACGTATTTCTCGCCAACCTACCGCGTGGTAGCAAGGAAAAACTAAGATCGCCCGGTAGCCCAGCTGGTTAACAAAACCGTGAGGCTGTGTGGCACACCCCTGTACTTTGTCATTAACTTTGCTACCGCGCGGGTCGGAACCGAGCGGTTGAAACCGCCCTGTGTGAACGTGCTCTTGTTGGAGTAACAAATCTGCATCAGTAACAATTACCAATTAATTTTTTTCTCTGTTCATTTATAATTTTATTATTCATATGCTTTTGAAAACATCAGGGCTGCCTCGCATTCCCGGAATTTGATGAGGTGAATCTAGTTTTGTAATGTATGTTACACATTTTCTACTTCCTAATTCGAAGACTTTTCAGTTTAAGCAATCTGGAAAGTGAAAAGGCAATGGGTTTGGCGCAATATGCAGACGGTAATCAGGAATTAACAAAGGTACTGATCCTGAGGGACTCGAGATAATCTTACAAAATGCCAGTGATTTTTAGATCGCTGTCGAGTGGCTGGTCCTAGTTTGAGCCAAAATCGTTCTTTCCGTTTTTTTTTTTTTTTCTACTGTTTTTTGTCTTACAAAATGTTATCGCAACGATGATCTTGTATACCATTTTTTTTTTTAGTTATTATTGAGAGGACCCTGCAACTACTGCTTCATATAATTCCCTCATAGTTTATATGCTGACTCCTCGTGTCCCTATGAAATGCAAGCGCAAGAAGGCATTAGGCCGAATGAAGAATTACGAATTGATTTTCAGACATTCCCAGCAATTAAAAGAGGCGTCAATATTGGCCAGTAATTTGATTCATTATGATGTCATTAAAATAGTTCTCCTGCAGGTTATCAGTAACGCATTTGCTTAGATCGCAAAAATATGTCTCCCTCATGCCTGCGGTATTACAGCGATCATTGCTAGTAACTCGACGCTGCAGCCGGCTCATAAAAAAAAAAACACTTCCGAAGGTGCAAATTATGACAGGAGGTCCAATTCTTCAGTGGCATTGTGAGAGATTCTTCAGTCGTTCTTTTTATTGACTTCTTCTCTTCTTGGAACGAGATCAAGTGGCCCAGCTAATAACAGATGATGACTCTATAGCTTTTATGTAATTATGAGAGTGGCAGACCTTTGGCTGTTAAGTCTAAAGAGGTTAGATTTATGTCCCCAGTGTCGAACTCTCTCCTTCTCTACAGCCATTTCAATTCATTATTGATTAGATTTACTATCCATTTCTAACTGTCATTTCCTCCTCTCTGTTTTTGTTAGTTATTCTATTTGTTTCACATTGGATTTAATTACTTATATTTTTCTACCGGAATATTTTAATAAAGCTTTGAATTTTAATCTGTTGGTTATGCTTAAATTTTTGTATCGTATCCCGCCATGATACCAGCGTATTTACTTGAAGCTACAATCCCAAAACACTACTAATACCAAATAATCCTTTTGACAGGATTTTAAAAGATTCATCAAGGTTCCTCTTCAGTAGATGTTCACATAGATCACAATGGCAGTTATTTTACCCTGTAATATTTATGGCCTTTACGTCCATGTATGTCACCTATTAGCAGTGCATACAATCCCTTCGTTTTATCTTAGACCAGGTTTGCAACGCGCTGAAAGCTGATTCATTTTTCTCGATGGATCTCCAGCCATTTATTGCTAATGCTGTCGGCATTCGTACCACTACTCACGTCTTTTATCTCGATTGTTCAAAACGTCCATTAACCTGTCTCATTTTCTAAACTTTTGGCTATCTGTCACTTTACTTTTTTTCATCGCCTTTGCCAGGATGGAATAATTTATCGTAAATATCACGATTTGCGAGCCCTGTAAAAATTGAAATATAAATCATTCAGCCGCTCTAAGATGGCTTAGGTTAGACCATCCTTCAGAAAATGAAAGGAGCCACCGATATAAGAGATATTAGGATTCACATAATAAAGATAATATTGATTAACTACCAAGACTACTCAGTTTTCCAAACTAGGGTAGACCTGGTAGTGATACCAAAATCAATGTTCTCGCTGCACTCATTTGCCGTTGTATTCCTTCATTCACTTTTCTCTGCTGATCAAAGAAATGGGAGGATAGATTTAATTTAATTGACAGAAAAAATGACACTCCGGGATTAGACGCCTTGGGTGAGAGCAGACTTTTTTCTTCAACAGAGCATATCATTGTTTCAAGTAAAATTAGAGTTTACTATGAGAAGTTAAAAAATCGACAGATATTTTCACTGATCACGGAGAAGCATTGTTTTCCTAATGAAATTATTTAAAAGCCATTGCATCAGATGAAATAAAACAAGAGGGAAAGAAGATGGGATAAAATTTGAAACGTGACGAATACCAAGTGGATACTGAATAAATGAAAGCAATATTGAGAGACCAACAGACGAGGAAAAGTCACAGATGGTGCAAGGTGATAAGGCGACCGGTAGGTGCTGGAGAAGGAAAACTAGAGTATCTTGTATTTGTAACTACTTACTTTAGGAAGACAGCATTCGCAGGTAATTATTAGCTAAAAATATGTATAAATCGGTTTCACCCCCCCAAAAAAAAAGAAAAAGGAGAAAACAAAGGAATCACCTCCAATACCTAAGTAGAAAAGAAAAATAATAGCGGTAGTTTAAAGACAATATGCTAAATTATATAATCTTATAACATTAGAGATACGAAATCCACTTTTCCATCTGCGGAGATTTCAAAGCAAGAAAAGTTTATTCTTCTGGAAGGGAAGTAAGAGAAGATATTACAGTGAACGGTTCGAAAAGGGGTCGGAAGCTTGGGATCTTTCCTAGATAGTGAGGGGGTCGTTATCTAGGTAATATTTCTTGGGGTCATTATCTTTATGATATTTACAATCTTTGTTTATGTTTTTTACGGTAATTCCCAACGGGCTTATACAGTACTAAACACGCCGCAAAGTTGGATGCATACCGGGTTAAAACCTTGGGGGTCACCATCTAGGAAAGATCCGAAGCTTCCTTTGACTTCTGAACTTTTAAGTGATGGTTTCTTGGTGGGGAGAGAGCTCGCGTATTTTGTTATATCATTATACTTTTCATGGAGGATTTAAAATAATATTTAAGAAGAAGATTCTCTTCTAAGTAAGTTTCGTTAAATGTTACAGCAGCACTGCTGGCACCTTTTATATATATAAAAATAATCTTCTGTGTATGGCAGGAAGGGCTTTGTATGCAAGTTGTCTAAATATACAAAATAATGTTTTTTAGCGAATGTGGACTCGAACTCATTTTGCGGCAAACAGAAAAGACTATATAACATCAAGAGTGCTGATAGAGCTTTAATAATAATAATAATAATAATAATAATAATAATAATAATAATAATAATAATAATAATAATAATAATAATAATAATAATAATAATAATAATAATAATAATAATAATAATAATATAAAGAAGATTAAGTTAAAGAAGGAGATTAGTTTTTTGTGATTGGAATCCATAGATGGATTATAACAAATAATTTTTCTTAAAAAAAAAAAAAAATAATGTCCGTATCAGTGCCAAAAACAAGTAAAAAATACTCCGAAGTTTCTTCAGCGCCATCGAGTTTTCTATACATCTTAATATAGCAGATTCACAGTTTTGAAGTCAGGCTTGTTCCGAATACGGCAATGTTGTCTTTCGTAAATGAGGTTCACCTGAATACGGAGGTGACACAGGGCAAAGTCTATACTCTCTTTACCTTGAAACAGGGAATGTCTTGGGTTCGAATCGGTGCACTTGAATTTTAGGACAAAGATTATTACCATCTGATATTGTCAAGCGTGTTTGCCATTCTAAACTTAAACACAAAGACTTTCTCAGAGCTATGCAGATTGGTATTTCATATAGATTTTAGGAAAGTTTACTTCATTTTCATAGTCATAAAATCGATTTCATTGCAATCGTTTACATATTCGGTGGGATGACAAGCAGTGACTACGTTCTATTTAACCAGAATATGACTATGTTTAACTTAAAGTTACAGTATGATAGGCTATACGAGTCATATAGGATATAATTTACTGAGAATTTTCTTAAGGACATTTTCTCTTTTCAGAAATAACAGGATCATGTACCATGTAGACCCATACTGTCTGTCTTTTGTTTATTTACGCAGCTTAAGATTTGTTTGATTATAGATCTCTCTTATATTCAACCGTTTTATTGTGGTTCTGTTGTGGTTGGTTCTTGTTTTTGTTGTTGTTATTATGGTGCTTGTAGTGTCTTCGGAAAAATTTTCATATGGCACCTAGCGTACTTATTCATAAATATACTTCAGTGTAAAGAATGATCTGCCTACTATTACTAATTGAAATTAGTCATTTATAATTAAAAGTAATCGAGACGTGAATATTGCTCTACGCAGAATATTCTCCGAACAACACCACACACACACACACACACACACACACACACAATACTACACTCACACACACACAGAAAGTGAGAGAGAGAGAGAGAGAGAGAATTTACTGGCTCTTATGTATCCTTTTGTCCAACAGGGTAATCTACAAGCATGCCCCCAAAAGCAAATGAATCATGGGCTACTCGCAGACTGGTTGGGATCATCTCATACATAACTTTTTCAGGTATCAGTCATTTTTTTCTCATTTCGTTAAGTCTCTTATGATGCCTTCCTACCATCGCCTTCATTTTCATAGAAATGCTGCACCAGCCTTATATTTACTCATCACAGCAATATAATTTGTTATCCCTTTTGTAAATATATATTTTCAGTATAGTTCATTGTGAGCAGTTCGATAGCAAAAGGCTGTACAGTCCTATAATTGGTCTAAGGTCTGCCATCAAGCCATGCCTACAAATTCTACTTTATTCTCCGTGTACAAGTGGTCTTACATTTATTATGGCCATCGACGCAAGTACACATGTATGTACATATGCACATGCTTACATGTGTACATTTCACCGTATGCATATACATTATATATCGTGGGATCGGAGCGGTGGTAGTCTACTGTATTTGCAAAAAGAACTTGACGTGTAGCCCCATGCCCTGCCATTGCCTGAAAGTATAAGAATTTGATGTGTAGACCTATGCCCTGCCATTGTCTCAAAATATAAGAAATTGACGTGTAGGCCTATGCCCTGCATTGCCTCAAAATATAAGAATTTTATATGTAGGCCTAATACCACAATGATATTAACATTTGACATGCAAGATTATGATGAATTAATAACGCAATATCGGAACTGGCTGCATAAGTCTACGCTTCATTTCAATTAATCGAATCTAAGTGGAATCGTTTATGTGGGCCAACACCAATTAAAAAAAAGAAAAAAAAAAGTAAAAAATGCCCAGAAGTTTCTTCGGCGCTATCAAGTTTTCTATAGGGCCGCTACAGCATATAATCAAGGCCACCGAAAATAGATCAACCTTTCGGTGGTCTCGGTATAATGCTGTATGAGCCGCGCTCCAAGCATTTTTTTAACCACGGCCCGGTGGCTCATCCTATATCGTTGCCAGAAGCACGCGATTATGGCTAACTTAACATTAAATAGGCTGTAACTACTGATAGAGGTGGCCGCAATTTGGCATGTTTAATGATTGGAGGGGGAGATTATCAACATACCAATTTGCAGCCCTCTAGCCTCAGTAATTTATAAGATCTGAGGGCGGACAGAAAAAGTGGGGACAGAAAAAAGTGCGGACGGGCAGGCAAAGCCGGCACAATAGTTTTCTTTCACAGAAAGCTAAAATAGCAAGATGCTCATGTATTTAGGCTGTGCACAGTGCATGATAAAAAAAAAAAAAAGATGCACAGACCGAATGATACAAGATCTTCGTAATGATATTATGTAGCTTAACATATCTTACATAGGAGATATCAATTGCATACTTCACAATTCCGGGAACTCAGTTCTGTGGTGTCATCATTCATTCACAGAGCTCTACGTGACCGAACGGAGTCAAATCCGTACTGGCAATCATTTCGAGTGTTAACTAGCGTGACGTCATTCCCCGTTCGAGAGCTAGCCAATCACTGGCGTCCGGTGGGCGGGCTCAGCTGCGAAGGGCCATGGATTTTGCTATAATCAAGGGCACCGAAAATAGATCTATCTTTAGGTAGTCTCGATATAATGCTGTATGAACCGCGGTCCATGAAACTTTAGCCACGGCCGGTGGTGACCTATCCTATACGTTGCTAGAGGCACGATTATGGCTAACTTCAACTTTAATAAATAAAATAAAAACTACTGAGGCTAGTGGGCTGCAATTTGGTATGTTTAATGATTGAAGGGTGGATGATCACCATTCCAATTTGCAGCCCTCTAGCTTCAGCATTTTTTAAGATCTGAGGGCGGGCAGAAAAAGTGCGGACGGACAGACAAAGCCGCCACAATAATTTTCTTTTCAGAAAACTAAAAAACCGATCCCATCTACAACACATTTTGTTCCTCCCTCGTAGTTAATAAAGAGACTGACTAACATTTTCCTATTTAAATACTACAGTTTAGGTGAAGGTAATGAGCATTTGCAGGGAAAAGGCCTTTCTTTCCATGGTAATTAGTTGCATATTTTTGTACTCAAGTATGACTAATCAGAGAAATAAAACAACCCTAGTACCCGTATCCATTGCATTAATTATGTGTAAGTAAAATTATGAATAATCGGACATTGAAAATAGACGTACCAGTCATGGCTTCCTAAAGACTACAGGCGGAAAAGTGCAAAGGCATTCAAATTCAACAACAGGCATGAATAACCCGAAGTCATTCTCATTGCTTTTCAAGAACCACAGATGGTAAGTCAGCTCGTTGAGAAGTTCGTCCAAATATAGGGTGATATAAGGATGAATAAATATCTGCCTCTTATTCATCCATAATATGAAACTGTCTCTGAAAGGATAGGAATGGAATATAATATAATATTTAGGTCAATGACCAAGCGCTAGGACCTATGGGGTCATTCAGCTCTGAAAGGGAAATCGAAATTAAACAGGAGGATATCCCCGCATTTGGACTATGAAACAATAGTTAGGAGAGACGGAAAAAAGAATATGAACGGAGGTACAGTAAAAGGAATTAAAGGGGCTGCAGCTGGGGCCCAAGGGATGCTGCAAAGAACCCTAAGTAATGCCTACAGTGCACCCCGTGAGGTACGAAGGTTGCTGGGTTTACCAAATTCAAAGCTCAAACTGTCGGCGGAAACGAATGGAGGCTGACTCACGTGATTAAAGAGGGAATAGAGCACATTCCGTGAAGACCGTTTGAAAGGTCACGTGTGACTGATTCCTCTGTTGGAACAAAAGGGCGAAAACCTCTCATGGCAGCAGACGCCATTACTGATCCGTAATAGGAAGAGCGACATTGCAATTATGTAGGAAACTGAAAGGAGACGTTCGCTAACTGTGAGAGATATTCTAGATTAACCGCAAAGCCTAAGAAGTATTTACCGAGAGCTTGCCAAGTTGTTCATTCAAATTAAAATGCATGTGACGACTAAATAGAACCCGCAGCATTTACAGTAAATATTATTCACATATTCTTAGTTATATTCCTTATGAACATAATTTCAATATATATTGACTAAGTGGATGATGTTGAAATTCTCTGTAATTTTAGCTTGTAAAAACCCTGTTGCTAACAGTGAAAGCTTTTCTGCCATAATAAGAAATCCGCTTCACGTCTTCTTCGCGGTCGAAGGTAAGTTTACTAATGGGCTTCATGTTCAGAAGAAGCGTATTCCGGGACAGAATGGTAAACAATTCTCGGATACGAAAGTAAATATGTTGACCACCATGGAAAAAGAAGGAAAGAAATACAATGTTCTCAGTTACATAGGAAATAAACTAGACAGATATGGAACCAGTTCTCGGCATTTTAAACAATGCAGAGGCACGGAAAGGAAGCTTGTCTAGCAAAGCCTTACGGCACTCTATGAGGAATGGCTTAAAAGCATGAAGTACCGAGTATCTATCTATCTATCTATCCATCTGATAAAGTTAAATCAATATAGATATAAAGTCCAACTGGTAAAGTGATGAAGCCGGGATGCAAGGAACGCATGAGTTTCAGCACGACACCAAATCCCAATTCACTTGCGGATTTATGACATTGACAACTATCGTTCACTTTTATTTACAAATGCTACATGAAAAATGAAATGGCAATTTCCTGCAGGCGCTCTGGAGGCGTTAATTTTATGTCATGCACATCATCTAGATACACTGCGTTTTAGTTCTCTGTAAAATAAAACTGACTGTCCGTCCCTCTTTTTCCTGTCTACTCTCAGATCTTAATAAAAAAATTTTTTTTTTTAAATTAAAAACGCTTTTATCAAAATGTACTAAAAGTGAAAAGTAAATCTTTTGAGACACCATGATTTTCTTACACTTAATCATGTCTACAAAAATAAAAGCATAAGCGCCAAATATGGAAATAAGCGCTACAAGAAAAGAAATATGTATATTTCGTTTTTTTTATTTCTTCTAGCATTTCCTTCCATGTTTGGAGACCACGATTTTATTTTTGTAGACATGATTAATTGTAAGAAAATCCTGGTGTGTCTCAAAAGATTTATTTTTAACTTTTTAGCGCATTTTAGTAAAAACGTGTTTTAAGAAATGTTTAATTTTTTTTATTTCATACTTTTTTGTTTTGACAATTTGTAACCGAATTATGATTGTAGCTAACGATATTGATATCCTGTCGAGCCAAAGAAGGTTTGAAAAAGCCGTAGAGCTTACTGGTGAAGACGTTGTGAAAAACTCGGTAGTTTTTATTTCAGTTAGCAATGATCGTGAGTCTGGCAACTTATATATATATATATATATATATATATATACATATATATATATATATATATATATATAAGATATATATATATATATACTTGTATCCTTGAAGCCGACAGCAGGAGGAAAATGTTGTTTCTCGTGGAATGATTGTTAATCCTGTAGCTCCATTGTCTTAGAATTAAGTACAAGATGCTTTAAGACTGGAATATCTTCTCTTATTCATTTAACCGTTGGATTACTGTTCCTATGTATCAGTGGCTAAATGGATTTACTATGTAATTACATTGGCACATTCATGGATATCACGTGAAAATGTCATTTACAATGGCATCTGTACTGACATGTAACGGGACATTCTATGAGAGCGCGCAGACAACCAACAGCAGGTAGTCATATAACTGGCACTGACTTCTGAGTGGTAGAGAAATGCTGCGAGTTTGTTGTTGTTACACCTTCGATGCGAATTCAGGAAGCTTTCGAACTGAAACTTGCTCTCTCCTTTCATTTAATTTCATTGCCATTGACATATGACTGTGCATAAGGGTATTCTAAAGCATCGCACGGCGAAAATCGCATTACCAGACCGACATACAAATTGCACCATTCAAAGACAATAAACAAGTTCAGCAAGTTGAAAAGAATATGGAATCTAGTACCTATTAGTACGTAACAATTTACCATAATATTTTGGAATGTTTACCCCCAAGGGAGCGAGTTCGCTGACCATTTCATGCTCAATAATGCCAGCAAAATGAAGTCACCACATCTCAAGCAACTGCTAAATAAACAGACGGGCGTTTCTTTGTCACTCCTAAAAAGCTCCATAAATAAAGTTGCTAAAGATTTCTTGAGAAATTTGTTTTCAGTGAATTTAGTGACAAAATAAATGTAGAAATATTCAAGTCCTCTATTTAAACAATAACCTTAATAAAGTAAATCATAATTGTCATGGTAATTTAAACCCAGACAGGGATCAAATCGCCAACATTTGGATCTACTGAAACACTGATTGTTTATTCATTATAAGGGTGCAGGGACAGGAATAGAAGGACGTGTGTATTCTTAGGAATAAGCAAAAAAAATAAATAATAAATAAATAAATAAATAAATAAATAAATGAAAAAAGGAACAGAAAGATGGACTATATATTTAACTTAAGAGAACCGTTAAAATGTCTATTAGAGTTCATCATCCATTTTTTAGCAGTCTTCACTTGGTGCGTATATTCTCCATCGAGTATGCTGGGAAGTAAAAGAGGAATATTGGTAAAAATGAACTTGAGGTATGCAGGAGTATTTATGACAATGATTTAAGGGTGCTCCGTGGATGTAACTTTTGGTACCAAATTTCTCACTATTCACCTCCACAAGAAGTCATAACTGATATGACCGCTATGGACTGAACGTGCAATGATTGCTGGTAATTTAAATATTCTTTCCACTGGGGATGATGTTGCTCCTCTACAAGAGACATGAAAACTCAATATTGCTTGAATATATATATATAGCATATATATATATATATATATATATATATATATATATATATATATATATATATATATATATATATATATATATATATATATATATATATATATATATATATATAATATATATATATGTAACAAGAACAGAATTAACACTTTTTTGAAAGTGTACGTAACGTAATCCTAACGATCTTCTTCAGGAAAAAGGCGTATAAAGATTCAATCTGCATGATTCTGCATCCTCTTTTTTCTCCCCTCTCTCTCTCTCTCACCGTGTGTATAGCTTCTCTCTCTCTCTCTCAATGTTTTCCGAAGTTCACCCACCCGGTTTCAGCACTATTCTCACCTCAAAGCAATTAAATGGACTATTTAAAGAAACGCAATAGTTTTCAAAATAGGTTTATTATTCAAATAACCCAACAAGAAATGAATAAAACAAAGCAAAGATTAAAATGCATAATAAATGAATTATCGAGTCAGATAACTAAACTCTAAACTGCAAAACACTTCTGATTAAAGAAGTCTTATTATGGCTAATAGCTCTGAAATATCCAAACTCACATACTCCCCAACACAACTAAAGTCATGTAAAAAACAGTCTACCACATGTTATCTGGTCCAGTCCACACTGTCCACAGACATCTGTCGAAAGAACTCAAATATGATAGAAACTCAAAAATATATGAAATGCAAAACACAATAATGGTGCTGTAAATGATTAAACAAGATATGGCAAACGTAACACAACAAAAAAATAATAATATGAAAGAGGTATGAATATTCATATTAAATCTCCCAAGAATTCAGTTCAAAAGTTCATAAATGATCAGAAAATCATGGTGCAAAATCACAAGTTCAATTTCTCCAATAAACAGAGATTTCAAACTCTGCCTTATCTAAGCGATTTCAAAGCCTATCCTCTCCAAAGTTAGCTGCCCAGACAACTGCCCCAGTCACGTTAAATTAAACGATCAAACTCACTTTTTAGCAGATTTTGGCATAATCGATCAAATTAACGCATCGTACTCACGAATGCATAACACCGGAGATCACCTGACTGCCAACATTCCTGAGGTTCTCACGCAGATAGCTGAGAATCAAAACTATTTGCTGAACACAAAGATTTTACCTGAGCCCTCGACCTAGTTCCATCTGACTCAAAAATTCTTCCATCACATCTTAAAGCATTGAAGCAGAAATGCATATATGTGTTCCAAAATTGTAGTGCACATATTTTATGAAATATATATATATATATATATATATATATATGAGAGAGTGAGAGAGTATATATATATGTTATATATATATATATATATATATATATAGGTGTATATATATATATATATATATATATATCTATATAGCTAAACATTCATAGGCCCATCTCGAGGGGGAGCTGAAACCACTTGGGCAGGCATTGGCGTCAAGTTTAGTGACACCAGGTTCCCAACCCAGATTGGCTACACTGAATTTGTACAGTTTTCCCTGGCACAGTTCATCCCTTACATTTTTTCCTCACCTGCTCGATATAGTGTAGGAGATGACTGCCATCCTTCCAAGATTAACAGGCTCATTGACTTCTGTGGCTTTCGTTATGGCATGGCGTCTCTAGACAATGCACTAGACCACTTTTGTACCCAGCAAAAAGGTGGCTAAGGACTATTGGCATGAAGACCTCGATTTATGGGAATGAATTTTGGAAATTAGTCAGTAAACATGACTCAGCTATGGAACACCTCGAGCAGTTGCTAGCACGACTAGGGCGTTTCCTTGACACCCTGTTAAGAGGCCATAATGTTACCAAATATTGCCCAAGAAATTTTCATTTCATTTCCTCAAAGTGCAAGGTTTATATGAATCTGATCATTAGTGCTTGCCACTCAAATATAACTTGACTGTAGTTCAGGTGTTTAATGTTGCATGCAAAATAGTACATTACAGTAAATCCAACTTGTAATTTGTACAACAGAAAATCAGTAATCTTTAAAAACTGTTAAGCTGTCATGTCTCCCATGTTCCTATGTAAAAGATTATTTCTTAGGCTTACTTTATAGACTACTACTGTTGAATTTAGGATGAATTAACCGTTGAATGAGGATAATATGGCATATCTGAATCATTTTGATAATACAGGGTGTTTTGAAATTAGAGCCCCGTCCCCCTCTACAGCATAAACTAAAATTGATATGGACAAAAACAAAAGTAATTCAGAACAGGTATTTATTTAAGTTTCTCTCTGAGGACAATATTTTGTGTGGCCTCCATCTGCCTGTACCACAGCGTACATTCTTGAGGGGTATGATTTCAGCAAATTGCAAAAAAGCTGAGACTCAAACTCCATTTCCCTAAGCACTTGGTCACCTCTCTTCGCAGGCCGTCGAGGCTTGGTATGCCATCATAGTTCACTGTGCGTGCTTCAGCATGATCCTCAAGATACTCACCACTGTGTTTTCACACATTAAGGTCAGGGAGCTACCTGGAAATTCACTTCTGACGTGAGGAGAATGATACCCACTGTTTCTGAAGGTCTCTGTGTCTGAAGAGCCTTGAAACATGGTGCCTTGTCATAAAAATGTGACTTCTTCAAATAGATAACACATTTTCATAGGATCTTTGAGTGCGAAATACTCCACCAATAAGCACAGTTTCTGAAGTATTCGCCATATTCCATGATCAGTCCTTTTTCTTGATGATCCATACAAATCATTTCATGAAACAGAGAAAATTCAAACATCCAGGAAATTACACAACTTGGCGATAGCGCTGTCATCACTGATATCATCCAACTTGCAGCTCAAATGATGTCATTTTTATGATTTGGCTTCCGACTGTGTGTAAATGAAGAATTATCTGATGCAACATGAGAAAGTCAGCTTCATCCCAACTTTAAGAAATAACCACAAAACCATGCATGGTCTTCTCTGTTGCTGGAGTGATGTTGGGCTTGCTGATAACATGAAATGGCTTGATACCACAGATTTTTTTCAACTCACGATATGCAGCACTATGGGCTTTCTTCTTCCTTTTTGTTTCTGTAGTTCAAGCACCACCCATAAAGACTTTCTGTTCTACCCACTGCCTCAGCTATGATGTCTTTTGACTACTGAGAAAGGACTTCAGGCCTTCCAAGTTTCTCACTCTTTTCGTGATGACAGTCATATGGATTTTTGTTCCAGTTTCTTTTAACAAAGGATTCATCTATTTTAATGCATTTAGCTATCCAGAAACGTGAAATCAAGGAAACTTAAAATAATGTACTTGGAGATAGGCTATAGCAGAAAACTTCATAATCTCTCCTACTTGTTCTGTGGATGGGGGGGGCTCTAATTTCGAAACACCCAGTATATGCAAGATCAGTTTCAAATTAACTGATATCTTAATGGTATTTAGCAACACTGGTGATGGCTTAGGAGGTACCAGTACCTTGAAGACGCCTGTATACAGTATTCAGGTTCGCAGGAGCTGTGAAGGGCAGTGAGCCCCATCAGAGAAAAAAGTCCTTAGTGGGAATTACGTTACCATGTAAGATTTGTTATAAAATAGCCGCAGCTGCTGTCTAAATGGTATGAAAATGATGAGGAAAATGGAAATGAGAACTAGAGGCTCATTGCCTATAATGATCATCGGTGAAATTAAACAGTTATTTGGAAAATCTAATTCTTGCATGAAAAAGAAGCGAGGAGGGAGAGGATGGAGGGAGTAGTTTCTTTATTCCTAAAAAAGAGATATTACAATTTTTCATAGTCAAAAGAATATGCAATTATAAATACATACAATCATTATCAACAC